>NW_026067895.1:18831058-18834905 GCF_014885135.2 Alexandromys fortis | reverse complement strand
TACACTCATCCATTGCTGGTGGGAATGCAAACTTGTGCAACCACTTTGGAAAGCAGTGTGGCGGTTTCTCAGGAAATTCGAGATAAACCTACCCCTGAACCCAGCAATACCACTTTTGGGAATATACCAAGAGATGCCCTATCATATGACAAGGCATTTGTTCAACTATGTTCATAGCAGCATTATTTGTAATAGCCAGGACCTGGAAACAACATATAGTTATCCTCCTGGATATGGGAAGTAGACAAGATTGCCGGGCAAAAAATTGGGATCTTGGGGGTGGGGTGGGATGGGGGTAAGGGGAGATGGGGAGAGAAAAGTGAGAAGGGGAGGATGGGGGAATTTGGGGAAACGGGATGATTGGGATAAAGGAAGGTTGGATAGGGGAACAGGGAAGCACATATCCTTATTAAGGAAGCCATCTTAGGGTTGGCAAGAGACTTGAACCAAGAGGGGCTCCCAGGTGCCCATGGCGATGTCCCCAGTTAGTCCTTGGGCAGCTGAGGATAGGGAACCTGGAATGACCCTATCCTATAGCCATACTGATGAATATCTTGCATATCACCATTGAACCTTCATCTGGCGATGGATGGAGATAGAGACAGACCCACACTGGAGCACCGGACTGAGCTCCCAAGGTCCCAAGGAGGAGCAGAAGGAGGGAGAACATGAGCAAGGAAGTCAGGACCACGAGGGGTGCACCCACCCACTGAGACAATGGGACTGATCTATTGGGAGCTCACCAAGGCCAGCTGGACTGTGACTGAAAAAGCATGGGATAAAACTGGACTCTCTGAACATGGTGGACAATGAGGGCTGATGAGAAGCCAAGGACAATGGCACTGGGTTTTGATCCTACTTCATGTTCTGGCTTTGTGGGAGCCTAGCCAGTTTGGATGTTCACCTTCCTAGACCTGGATGGAGGGGGGAGGACCTTGGACTTTCCACAGGGCAGGGAATCCTGACTGCTCTTCGGACTGGAGTGGGGGGAGAGAGTAGGAGGAAGGGGGAGAGGAGCGGGAGGAGGGGGAGGGAAATGGGAGGCTGGGAGGAAGCGAAATTTTTTTTTTATTATCCATTAAAAAAAAAGAAAAAAGAGGATCAGGAGAGAAAAAGGAAGAATAGTAGGCTTTGGAAATAGAATGGAGAAAAGAATAAATGAAAAAAGAAAATCTGTATACATATCGCACATCTGGAATGCACATCTGGACCACACAGCTGGAACAAACATCTGGATCGCACATCTGGAAATGAACATCTGGAGTGACATCTGGAAATGAACATCTGGATCGCACATCTGGGTTGACATCTGGACCTGAACATCTGGGCCGCACAGCTGGAACGAACATCTGGAAATGCACATCTGGAATGACATCTGGAAATGCACATCTGGATCGACAGCTGGAACTGAACATCTGGATTGACATCTTTTAAATTAAATTAAAGATCATCGTTAGAGTCAGAAGTTTGAGTATGAGGAAAGCATAGCAGAGACTTCTCTAATGGTACAATTAAGTAGACAGAGAGCTACTTCACCACGCCATTGTAATGGCAATCCCAGGGACCAATCATGTCCATTGTGACTAGAGTTACTGATCACCCGAGGAGAAGGCAATAATGACTCTGTCTCACAAACCTAAATCCTCAGAACAGGTATAGATTGAAGGCTGGAGGCTCCCTGAAAGATTATTTGTATGATTCTTGCATGGTCAGTCAGAGTTTGTGAAAAGTCTGTTGCTTTTAGATTATTCCCCCACAATATGAAACCAAGTAACCAAAGAGTCTAATAAAATATAGTTCATATTAAAAAAAAGTTAGCAGATACCTGCTTAGTTTGTATCACCGTATAATGTGAAAGTTGAAAGAGATACTTACAGGGTATTTAGGAGGTAAGAGAGTCCTAGAGATGTTTGCTTTATAGACATCACCTTATTTTCTATTCCTGTATTCTGCAGCAACATTTCCCCTTCCTACCAACAAAGCCAACACCTAATATTATCTCCAGAATGAACATATTTAGCAATTCCAGGCTCTAAGGCAAGTGTGGAAATAATTTTCACTTTCTGTTCCCTTTTGGCTAAATACCATTTAAAGAAAAACAACATTCCCAAGCAATTTCAATGGTCAAGATGTGAAACGGCCGTGATAGCCTAGGGAATAGGACTGATACATTCTCACTTAGATTCTGTCATGAAGTTTTCATTGGAAGTCAGGGAGCCGTACGGTTTTGAAATTGCCTCTTTTTGTTCAAGAGTATAAGGACTTTATAGCGGATGTTTTATAGCATATAAAACTTGCCAAAACTTAACGGAAAAAAAGAGTGACTATATTTTCCACACGTTTTGCACCAGAAAAAAANGTGACTATATTTTCCACACGTTTTGCACCAGAAAACAAGCTGAGGTACAGACAGGCACATAGCTTCCCCAGTCAGTTTTCACAGTGTGAGAGATAACTTGCAGCTCCCAGCCCATTGTTCTTCCCTCTCCACCCTGCTGTCTGTCTGGTGGTGATGTTTGCAGTCACAAACAATGGCCACTATGTGCTGTGTGAAGAGGCAAGATGATGTCATCATTTTTCTTTTTGTTCGTTCCTCTGTTTTCCTATCCCTGCTTGCTACTCTGTATCCTGTTCTTTTTTTTTTTTCTTTTCTTTTTCTGTGTAGCAAAGGAATGAAAAGCCATGTTCAAATTAAACCTTGTTGCTCTTTATGCCGATTTTGGAACAATCTGCATAATAGTCTGAGAGGCTATTTTCTTATTGTTCTGTTTTGTCATTATGGAGAATGTTTGGAAAAATACAGATCTGGCTATAGATAGAAAATTTGCAGCAGTATTTACAGAATTGAAATGGCCCTTATTAAGGCTGTTGAAAATGATCCATAAATGGTATTCCATGTGCTGTATTTTGTTTTCACATTTTATAACCAGCCTAGGAAAGAAGTTTAGAGAAATATGTATTAAAGAACTGAGGACCAGATACAGCAAGAAGAGGTCATGATGACATCCATCGTGGATTGGCCTTGCCATGGGGGCTCCTGTAGGGCCAGGATACCCCAAATAGTGGTAAGCCTAGTGGATTGCATATATTTATATAAACTCATCTCAAAAATTCCTCAAATTGGCCACATTTCAAATACTCAGTAATCTTATATCCTTAGGGAAGATGATACTGGTTATGGCAAACACCCAGCATCCCTCCTGTTGCAGACAGTTTTTGCTATTTAATGTTGCTCCTAGCAGATAAAGAAAGTCCACACTATTAGGTTAAGTTATTTTAAAGAAAAGAATAATAAATTATGAGACCTCCCTAAAGATTTCTTCTATCCATCCTTCCATCATTCTCTCTTCCATCTTTCTTCTTTTAAATTCTCCCTCCCTTTTTTTCCTAGCTCACTTTTTTATTGTCTTTTCTTATGGCAAGTAGTAAACAACTGTAAGGAGCATGCACTTTGTGCAGGCATTGGATTTACAATGGCATGCTCCTGTCCCAAAATAAGTTGTGCTCACCTTAAAGTTTCTAAAAGTGAAAGTATGCAAATGGGGTTTAATGTGAGAGATGCATCCCCACACTGACTCTAGTGGGCATCACATCTCCACACTGACTCTAGTGGGCATCACATCCCCACACTGACTCTAGTGGGCATCACATCTTTACTTTTCAGTATTCAGTTTTGAGAAGAGAATATAATAGGAAGCCAAGATATGGGGAATTTGTTGAAGATAACTAGATAAAAATAAATGTGGATATGAGAGAGAGAGAGAGAGAGAGAGAGAGAGAGAGTATGTGTGTGTGTGTGTGTGTGTGTGTGTGTGTGAGAGAGAGAGAGAGAGAGAGAGAGAGAGAG
>NW_026067895.1:18704205-18829602 GCF_014885135.2 Alexandromys fortis | reverse complement strand
AAAAAAAAAAAAAAAAAAAAAAAAAAAAAAAAAAAAAAAAAAAAAAAAAAAAAAAAAAGAGAAGGAAAGAAAAAGAAAATTATATTATATCACCTTTGTAGACAGGAAAGGCTCAACTGTCTTGTTGGGAGCTGCTTTTCGTGATTCATTCTCTCCTGTATATCATGAATCAAGCTCTCATACTGTGAGCTGTCCTCTGCAGAGGCTCACAGGTCAAAGAACTAAGAATGACCCTGTGACCAACAGTCATAAAGAAAAGAAAAGAAAAAAAAATCGAAGTTTTTAGTCTGGCAGTGAGCTAAACTTCTGAATCTTATGATGCCACTATAGCTGGAAGTGGAGCCTGAAATCACTTAAAGTCTGGGCTGCTTTGAAAACCAACTCTTTAAATTCCAACATGTTTAAGTTTATTTTCAGTAAAAGCTTCAAGACACTCAGAGACCCTTTGAAAACAGCTTTATGAGAATAGGCATTATAGGAGACACTTCCCAAACTGCTTCATGGCATCTTGTGACCATTAGACACCTGTGGAGAGGTGTGATGACCATTCATATTTTCATAAACACTAAACACTCCCAGTACCCAAATTATAACCACACTCTCTCGTTTCCTTTCCTATACTTAGGTCTTTCCTTAACTGATCACAGTGTGAGCTGTCAGTTTCTTTGCTCGGCGATCATGCAAAATGCCAGTTTTCCCCCCTCAAAATTTTCCTGTCATAGTATCAGCAAGTTCTTACTCAGTATTATTTAATCTTGTGAGGATCCAGAAGTAGAAAATTAAGCAAAATCACACCCATAGTGCTAGCTGGTAGAATTTGCAAAAATAATGTGTGGTGCACTGTTACTAAGTTTTGAAATAGTTCTTTCCAGGGTAATAGATACTTAGTCATTGATACAGCTTTAATAAAACCTTACCCCTCACATTTATGCTTAGGGCAACTACTTTCAGTTGGCAGATTCCACAGAGTAGACCAACCATGCCCACCATCTGCTTCCCAATAGCATTTGTTAGGACATTTTCATCAATTATATTCTAGTTTGCACATGACCTTTGGTCCATGTAGCTCCTGTCGCTCCACTTGGCAGTGTTAGGGAAGACACCAGAGCGAGCAAGGGGCTCAAAGTGGGTTAATGCATAGCTATTTGGGTGCTGGGGACCTGAACTGATGTGGGAGTGTCATATATCAATCTGTTGATTTCATTGGTTAATTAAAGAAACTGCTTGGCTGGCCTCATAGGTTAAAGCATTGGTGGGAGGCGTAAACAGAATAGAATTCTGGGCAGAAGAGGAAGTGAGGTCAGACTCTGCTCTGCTTCCGGAGAGACCGGACAGCTCTGCTGGAGCAGAGACGCCATGCTCAGCTCTCCTGGGTAGACGCAACGATGGATGGAGGCTAGAATCTTCCCGGTAAGCGCACCTTGGGGTGCTTACAAACATCATTAGAAATGGGCTAGTCCAGGTGCGAGAATTAGCCTGTAAGGGTTCGAGTTCATGGGCCAAGCAGTTCTTAAATGAATACAGTTTGTGTGTTGTTATTTCGGGCATGAGCTAGCCAAGCGGCCGGGGTGTTGGGGCAGCCCCGCCGCTCCTAAATCAACACTGAACTCATGTTTTTGCAGCAAAAGATCACAAAAGAGGCATCACTCCAGGCCCAGAAAACATTTTTAAAGCTGCTAATATACGAACTTGGGCAAATTTTAGCATCTTAGTAAATCTTCTCTTCCCTGGTCTTGTTTTAGTCACATAAGAGAAAAACAGGAGAAAAATCAAGATTTGATTGCCACCGACAGGTCAGATCTTAGCACAGAGCTCTTAACCCCTAGGTTCAGCCTAATGCTTCTGGAAATGTGCAGAAGGAGGTGGAGCTGGGAAGGAATGAAAGATGAACAGAGTCAGCTGGAGGAAGAAAAGATAACAAACACCGATTCTGTCAATCTTTTCAGAAGTCTATGCTGTGATTATCTAATTTAATTATTTTTCATCTGAATTACTGTTCAGAAACTTCCAGACAGCTTGGGTCGTGAAAAGAACTTGAAGGGACTAGATCTGTTGCTGTGCATGCTTCTTACTAGGTTGAATTACTTGTTATTAGCTCAATGCGCATTTGTCTTCTTCTATAACATGTCCAACTTTGTATAGCTATAGTGAGTTGATATGAAAATAATATAGTGCAGTGCCTAAGAAACAGTGTGTGATCAACAGATGCCTGTGCCCATCCATAAATGAAAGGAATTGCTTTATACAGTGCAAAGTATCCCTTGCAATTACAGTAAATCTGTAGGAAGTTACAGAAGTTGGGTGGCATCTCCTGGCTGAGAAGCCAGGGATTTAGGAAATAACAAAAGAGAAGTAAGTTGTATTGTTTAGAGAGAGGCAAGAAGAAAGGACCCTGGGAAATCCTCATGGACCAGTGTAATACACAACGCTAGAGCTGAATAAGAGAGGAGTATAATACTTTTCCAACACAATGAAATGCCTCTGTGGAAAGTAAGTATTGAGAGATGTCAGCTCAATTGATTTTCCTTAGCCTTAGGCATCAGTAACCTCCTGGGATCACAGATTTAAAGTAATGATTGACTCACTTTATTGAGCCACTGTGTTCCACCCTGCAATGGTGTCGGTAAAAAATACTGGTGCAAATTATCTTAAAGAGTCACAGAGAGCTGGATGTGTTTAGATGAACCCATCACTTGATGTCTTGTAACTAACACAAAGCCTATTCTAGTTTCAAACTTATGTCCTTGAAGTCTATATCCTAGCTGCCCCCATGATCTCCTGTATCCCCTTTGCCCTGCATCAAACTCATATCTACTCAAACCTCTATTTTTGTCTTCTTGTTTTGTTGTTCAGCTTGTTTGTTTTGATTTTTTTTTTTGTCTTTTTCCCCCTTTGAGAGAAAGCAAGAACATAAAGTTGCATGGGTAGAGAGATGAAGAGGATCTGGGATCACCTGGGAAGTGGAAAGATGTTGTGGACCAGCCTCAGCAAAAATTCTTCTTGCCCGGCTAAGGGCATGGGAATTTAGAAATATAAGTAAAGAATATAGAGATGCATAAAAATCATAAAACAGGAACCATAGAAAATACCGGGAGGGCATTCCAGTGAACACTGAAATTGCCCGCATTTATTTTTCCATAGCTTTTATATCTAGACCATGTATCCTGAAGGCATCCACTTCCCAGGTGACCTCATGGTTACAAAAGAAGGAGCAGAAGTACATTTGCATATCCTGACCACCTGTCAGGATGGCATGGACCTATTTGTATGAGCTATTTTAATGTTAAAAGAATCAAGCAATCACATCTTGAGTTGGGACTTGCAATTATGCTTGTCAATCATTTCAGCAACCTCCAACTCTCTGACCATCAAACAAGGTGGAAATAGGCTCACGGTTTTGGGCCTTCACAGAAAGAATATGATCAAAATATCTTGTATGCAATTTTTTAAAAAAATACAAAAGGCAAACAAAAGTCTAGCACATGGTGAATTTAATAATTTTGCAGACCATTTACCACCCCATGGATGCTGCTGTCTTCTCCTCTGTGCCTCTTTTTCACTCCAGTCACTTTAGTTTACTGCCTTCCCAAAGCCTGGCTCCCAGCAGGGGCCTCCATCAGCTATGCTCGCTCTGACAAAAATAGTTCCTAGAGAAGCAAGAATCAATGGACCCTGGAAGGTCCTGAATATGATGGACCACTGTAACATACAGAACTAAGTCCTTGGTTCCCATTACATCTTTATTAGCTTATCCCAGACCCTATGCTAATAATCAAGATAAAAGAATTTCAGTAAGAACAAAAGAGCACTCCTATACCCTGTGGTCTTCCCCTGAATCAAGCAGTTTACACAGGGATTGTGCCTTTTCTCAGTGCAGGGTTTCTTCTGGGCAGGAGTGTATGCATGTAGAGCAGAGGCAATTTCAACATGTAAACACCTCCATGTATTTTTACCAACAGAAACAGGAGGAGAATCACAGTGATGCTATGGGTTAGCAACCTTTAAGCGACATTCTATGAATGCTATGCAAGCTATACTTGTGTGTGTGTGTGTGTGTGTGTGTGATAGTCTTGCTGTTCATGTGAGTCTAAAGCACCTACATCTCCTTAAGTTGGAACTAATGATATTGTGGCAATTTTTCCCAAATACTGTTTACTTGAGTCACAGTTGTCTTATAAATTGTCTTTGTGCATCTCTCTACATACATACATATTTGTGTGTGCAAATCTATGTCTATATGATCTCTCTGTATACATATTTCTTTATAAGTATATCCTATACATACACATATATACCTAGATTAATAATATGCACATAGCTTACATTTCATATATCTTAAGATATATATTATGATTATAATATATATATGATTAATGAATGGGTAGGCCCTATGGGTATGTTAAAAATAGTAAAGTATTAGTGGCATTTCTTTGGAGCAGTTTTTAAAAACCTTTGTTTAATTTAGTATTATTGTTTAACTGCATGTGAGTGTACAGTGTGCATATGTGTGTGAGTAAGGGAGCAGGATGCCCATTGTCCATGCCATGCAGCACGTGGTGTGATCAGAGGACAACTTTCAGAAGTCAGGTCTCTCCATCCCCAGTGGGTTCTCTGATGGAACTTGGGTTGTTGGGCTTTGAACTCCCAATTTACAAAAGAAGCAATAATTAATCAAAAAAGCGAAATGGGCCTTGATGCAATAATGATGGTAACTTCAATTACTCTACTCACATATTTAGAAAGGTATTCTAAACTAAACCTCAGGAAAGAAACTTCATAATTAAACTGTACCACATATTAAATCAGATATCTATAGAGTATTCCACCAAAGAGATATGGAAAACACAGTCTTCTCAACTCAGCTCAAATTTTAGGCTACAAAGCTAGTTGTAGCAAACACAAAAAATGGGAAAAATGGGAAAGATGGAATGATGTGCCTTTAGGTCTTAGAAAAACAAGATAAGTCAAAACCCCAACTAGGAGAGAGCAAGAAACAATAAAAATCAGGGCAGAAATTAATGAATTATTAACTATATGTGCTTTATTAAAATACTTGTAAACCAATACAACAATAGGTAGCATCAATGAAAAATTAGATTTTTTGATTTTTTAATTTAATTTCTTTATTTATTTTATACCCTGATCGCATTTCCATCTTCTCCCATTCCTTCCAAAGGACCAGAAGTATTGACAATGTACTATCTAGTCTAAACAAAAGAGATAACTCAAATAAAATTAAAGATGAAAGAGTGGCTGTTAAAACAAATTTCAATTAAATACAGATGTTCACCAATCTGATTACAGTAGATGGCCAGTTCAGACACCCACTTCTATTGCTAGGAGTCTTAGCTGGGGTCATCCTTGTGGATTCCTAGGTATTGCCCTAACACTAGGTTTCTCCCTAAATCCAAAAGACCTCTCTTTCCTTACTCTCCCCTCCATCTGACCCACCTCCCACACCCAACCTATTCAACCAGCTCCATCAAGTTTCCATCTCTCCATCCCCTCCTCCCTGCCCCCAGTTTACCCAGGAGATCTCTTCTGTTTTCCTTTCCCATGGAAATCTATGCATCACACTTTGGGTCTTCCTTGTTATCTAGACCCTCTGGGCTGTGGATTGTAGGTTGGTTACCCCATACTTTACTCTTAATATCTACTTACGAGTAAGTATACACCATGTTTGCCTTTTTTGGGTCTGGGTTGCCTTACTCAGAATGATATTTTTCTAGTTCTATCCATTTGCCTGCAAATTTTATGAGGTCATATTTTACAGCTGAGTAATACTCTAATATATATCTCACATATTCCTTGACAATTCTTCAGTTGAGGGGCATCTAGGTTGTTTGCAGGTTCTGGCTATTATGAATAATGCTGCTAGGATCATAGTTGAGCTAATGTCATTGTGGTATGATTGAATATCCTTTGGGTATATGCCCGAGATTGGTATAGCTGGATCTTGAGATAGATTGATTTCCATTTTTCTGAGAAACTGCCATACTGATTTCCAAAGTGACTGTACCAGTTTGCATTCCCACCAGCAGTGAAAGAGTGTTCTCTTATCCATATCCTCTCCAACATAAGTTGTCATCAGTGTTTTTGATCTTAACCATTCTAAGAGGTATAAGATGGTATCTCAGAGTCGTTTTGATTTGCATTTCCCTGATAACTAAGTATGTTGAGAAATTTCTTAAATGTTTTTCAGTCATTTGAGATTCTTCATTGAGAATATTTTGTGTAGATCAGTACCTCATTTTTTAAATGTATTATTTGGTATTTTGATGTCTAGTTTCTTGAGTTTTTTTTTATATATATATTTTAGAGGTCATCCCTCTGTCAGATGTAGGATTGGTGAAGATCTTTTCCCATTCTGTAGGCTGCCATTTTGTCAAAATGATAGTGTCCTTTGCCTTACAGAAGCTTCTCATTATCAGGAGGTTCCATTTATTAACTGTAGATCTCAGTGTCTGTGCTACTGGTGTTATATTCAGGAAAGAGAGAGTATCTTGAAAACATATTTTAAAACTGCAAAATTCATAAAGAATGCATGAATGCCTAGGTATATGTGGTTTACCTGAACTGAATCAAGAAAACATAAATAATTTATACAGATCTATAACAAGCAACACTCTTAAATAGTAATAAAATGTTCTCTAACAAATATGAGGTCAGGACCGGATGGAATACTGCTAAATTCTCCCAAACAGTCAAAATAATTATAATGACAATGTTTTTTGATTTCCACAAGATAAAAAGGTAAAGGTTATTACAGAGTCAGGCTACATGGCCACTATTACATTAATATCAAAACTAAATAAAGACACAGTGATAAAAAGAAATTGTTAACCATTCTCCCCAAATTCTTAACCAAATATTTAAAATAAATCAAATTTAAGATCACACTAAGAAATTTATGTAGTATGACTAAGTTGTGTTCATTTCAGGGAGGCAAAGATGGTTCAACATATATAAATCAATAAGTGAAATACAGCATATAGTTGGATAAGTACAGAAATCACATGATTAGCATAATTCATGCAGAAACGGCTTTTGACAAAGTTCAGCATTACTTCAGAATAAAAGCCCCAAAGAAATCAGGAATAGAATGCTTCAACATGATGTATTGTGTTGAAGTCAATGTGCTAAATTGATGAAAATACTTAGTAAAAATCAAGAACGCAAGTACCCAGATTTTTCAATATTGCTCAAGATACTGGTCAAAGTTTTGGCTAAAACTGCAAAAGAAGAGAAAGAATGATGAGAAATTCAAATAATAAATGAGTAAGTCAAACCAACTTATTTGTAAACATGGTTCTCTACTTTGAAACCATGAAACCTCTTGGCTCTGATAAATCCTTGCATTAAAGTATCACGTTACAAAATCTACATACAAAAGTCAGTGGTTTTTCTTTAATATCAATAATAAATTGGCAACAAAGAAATTAGAGGAAAACACTGTGTAAAATATAGTATAATACCAAGAAATCAGCCTAAACAAGCGGTGAAATACCTCTGCAAAGAGAAATTAAGTACACTCGAAAATGGAAAGCCCCCCTATGCTAACAGATTAGTAGAGGATGGGGAGACCATAATAAGGATATTTTATGCGAGAAAAGAATCTATTTCAATCTGAGGGGAAATTTAAGTGCTAGTGTTTGAGGCTAAAAACGAAAAAGAATGCCCCCTGGGACCTATCTCCTTGCCTTCTAGATGATTAGAGATCCTGTCACACCAACAACACTAATCATCAAACACACTGATAAAATAATTGCATGATGTATTGCTCAGAACTTACTCCCTATCATTTGTCAAGATATCTGTACTTTTCAGTTATATGGGGAAACAGGAAAAATTGAAGGAAGTCGCTGCTGCTGCTGCTGCTAATGATGATGATGATGGATGACAGAGAACACACTTGATGTTTGACATAGAAAAAGAAGAAGAAAAAATAAAAACATTTGGATTGTATTTTATTCTCATTTATCATGTTTTTTTTTAAACATACAAGTTCACCGATCTAAGAGGATGGACATAGACCCCATATTAGCTGCTTTTCTCTTGATAGTGCTACCAATGCCTTGAGAGAAACTTTCAAATTGAGTTTCAAGGCTACAGTTTGTATTTTGTTTCCAACACTAAATAACCAAGAGGAGTTTCTTTTTCTAATAGATTGTCCAAGGAAGGCAGTATTCCTACTTTTTTGTGTCAGTTTTTTTCTTTTATTTTTGAGATTTTAAATTTCATCATTTAACCCTTCTCTTTGCTCCTTCTATTCCCTCCCATGTAACTAAATGAAATGGTCAAATATTTTGCTTTTTATTAGAATAACTATCTTAGCAGACAATTGCTCTCCTTTTTTTCCTTCCTCTTAAGCTTTCAGGACATCTTGTGGGATATACATGTTATATTTGTGAATCTTCAGAAGTAGGACTCAGAATCCAAAAAAAAAATCATCTGTGGAAATCTATAGAAACTTCTGATGGGAACTGAAAACAACATTTTATTTCTCATGATTCCCCTGTGTATTAACAAACTAGATACACATGAGGAATAGTGTGTTGTCACTTCTATTTCAGACTTGAAACTAAGGACCTTATTATGCAAAACTCAAAAGATGAGAGCAGCTATGGGTCTAGTTCCCGGAGACTTTTCATATGACCTATTTTGTAATCCTCTAAATGCCCAGAGCTTGAATGAAGGCCAAGATGATTCAAATCACTACATTCCGTGAGAAGGGATCAGAGCCAGTTCCTGTCCACATTGCTGTGGTGGAGCGCATATACTTCTAATGAAGCTACTCACTAAGAATTGTGTTGGGCTGTCCTATAAAGGAGGTTATATGATTCCTAAGGCATAAATAGAGAGGTATAGAATGAATTCTCAACAAAGGATGGTACCTAATGGATAGTGATGGTATTGCTTTGATCAAGTCAGGAATTTTATTGATGGTATATTTGATGCAAATTTTATTGAAGTATAATGCATATAGCATTTTTAAATTATTTATATTTTAGACAAGACTTCAAGTAGGCCTGACTGACCAGAAAATTGTTCAGTAGGCAAGATTTGGCCTTGAACTTCTGATTTCCTGCCTCCACATCACAAGTACTAAAAGAGGAATGTACCACCACACCCAATGAGGGCATCTTTAGCATAAATTGTATTCAAGTATGATTTCTTACTGAAAAATGAAGATTAAATATGTATCTCAGTGAGTTTTTGCAAAGAGAATGGAATTAAGAGATCTGAAACAGAACATTATCTGGGCACAAAGCCTCTCACTGATAGCTGCTCATTTGCCACAGAAGTGTGACAATATTTTGATATAGCATCATGGATGACTTCTGTAATTTTTAAAACTTTACAAAACTAGAACTATAGAAAATGCACCATTCTATCTCTTGATTTCTTTCTTTCTTTTGCTTACCATTATATGGTATGCTCATTTAGGTACTTGCATGTAGCCATAGATTAATTTTTAGTTGTGTAATATTGTTTTATAGTAATTGTGAAATTTTCATTTTATAACGTAAACAAAAATACTGAGCCAAAAAGAGTAAACTAAACAGAGTGAAATGTCAAAGAAATTATGGAGCAAGATTGTGTGGACATACTGCTGTGGGATAATGCCTTTGTACACTGTGAAGATTTGTCACTTGTATTGTTTTAATAAAATGCTGAGTTGGCCAATAGAGAGGCAGGAAGTATAGGCAGGGCAACCAGACTAAGAGAGTTCTGGGAAGAGGAAAGTCAGAGAGTCAGTCACAAGCCAGATGCAGAAGCGAGATGAGAATGCTGCACTGAGAAAAGGTACAAAGCCACATGGCTAAGCATTGACAAGAATTATATGTCAATTCAAGCAGTAAGGGCAAGTTAATAATAATCCTGAGATAATAGGCTAAAAAGTTTATAATTAACATAAGCCTTTGTGTGTTTCTTTGGGACTAAACAACTGTAGGACTGGGCAGGACAGAAACTTCTGTCTGCAATATACGTCAAAGCAAATAATGATACTTTGGTGTAGAGGAGGAAACTATCCTCTCAGCAGTTACGTATTAGACTGTTTGGGACTATGCTGACAGGCTCCAAAAATAAAATCACGCACGAGATAGAAATGTTGGAAAGAGTCAGACTTGATTTAGTTGATGGTTACCCATTCCCATACCAGACAGTATCCAGAGTTGGGTAAAGATGTAAGTAGGATTGCCATTGTTGTATCTTTTAGTTTATAGAAATAATCTCTTGAGAGTCTTTTCAGAGAATTTCCCAATAACTTTTGGGTTAGTTTCAGATAGAAATGGAAATATCCAGATATTTCTTTTCTCACTGTAACAAGTTCCATGAGTCAGAGATAAAGATGCAGACTCCTTAATAGACATGTTTTAACTTTTCCTAATGATATCTTCAGAATATATGTGTCTTCTCTAAACATATATGCTGAAATCCTAACCTCCAAGGCAATGGCATTAGGATGTGGTGTTGTCCAAAAGTGCTTAGATAATTTCAACTTCTCCTTCATTGGTGCCCTTACAGAAGTATCTCCAGGAAGCCACCTTCCACACTTTCCACCACTGGAAAACACAATTAAAAGAAATATCTACTCTCAAGAAACAGAGTGTCACTGGACACTGATCTGTTTGGCACCCAGATAGTAGAATTTCCAGAGTCTAGAACTATGACACACAATCCTGTTGTTTATGAGTTGGACGGGTTTACAGAATTCATTAGAGAAATCCCAATGGAGCAAGATGCTTGGGAATAGAAACTAACTGTGATGTGGTCTTGGTGTCAAAGCTCAGAATACATTTTCCATCATCTTCTGCTCTGACTTATAGATCAAAGCAGGACCCTAGTTCTATTGGAATTAGTTCCTGACCAGGGTTCAAAATTGCTAAAAATGTTTACCTATTTCTCTCTCCTTGGTATATGTTTCCATTTTCTGAATCCTATCTGGGTATTAGAGATCCCTGTAACAAATCTTTGTAGTTCCTAGAAAATAAATTTACTAAACAGATTAAGATTTGGTTTACCTATCATCCCCGTCATATTCAGCCATAATTGACCAGTTTCTCTTAAGGAATTTCCATTTCATTAACCCTAAATTGAGCAGTTCAACCTTTTCAGAGAACAAATAAATTCAATCCTTTTTGATTTCTAAGGTGATATACATGTTGCTTCTATTTTTGTCTAGAAATTATTCAAATGACCACTTCTTTAAAGGATACAAACATGCTTATATGTAGTTGATGCTGTAGAATCAAATGAATGAATTCAGAAAGGAAGACATGTATGTTTATTATTCTTATCTGAGATTATAGTGTAACCTGTACTAAGATTAGGCCCTTAAGATATATTCATGGTCAAAAATTATCCAGAAGGAAGTAATAATGGTCTTGGGAGGTCACAATGTTATAACTTGACATGTGGCATCTCAGTAAGTCCAATATGACCAGTTTTTCCTGCAGTAGTGGAACATATTGAGCTCCAGCTGAAGTGGTTGACTCTTATTTAAAGGCAATGTTTTATGTACTTAAGGATATATACCTTAAGTACAAGATTCATAACCATAGGGACAGTTGTTCATAAATAAAATGTACTTGATAAGTTGAACTTCAAGGAAACATTCTCATATACATTCTAGGGTTAGTTATTATTAAGTGGAGTATCAGATTCAACAGCCTGCAATAACTGCATGGCCCTTTTCCCTACTGAGTTTTTAATCAAATGTATATAGCTTAATTTGGCTGATTTTGTGTCTTCCCTGAACTATTAATACTGACTTAGTTGAGTCTGTGATCACCTGATTCATTCCCCTTGTAAATGCCTAATCTGTCCATTTGATCTTCCCTTTTCTCTCATTTGACATTGGTTTTTCTTTACATGCTGACTTTTCTAAGATAGAAACCTGTCCTGCACAAAGAGCTTGTAACAATTCTCTCCTGGCTAATAAACTTTTTTCCAAAGTGTGTCCTCTGGTATACTAATTAAGGAATATACTTCATAAAGGATAGTTTCACTTTAAAATAGAGATGTAAGAGGTATATCCAAAATTCTTAAAAGAACTTTCAAAGTCTAAATAGTTGCATTAACGACTGTCAGAAAACTGGTGTCTCTTGCTTATGTAACCATATTGTTGATTATTTTTATCTATTAGTTATCATTGCATAAAAGATAAATCTCTGGTAGCATAGGAGATCTTTTCATTTTCTACTGTATTCTTTCATAAGTGAAATTTAAGCAGCCAAGTCTGGTGTTAGAATTTCTTCCACATGCTGTCCGAAGCTTACCTTCAGTGGTGAAGTACACTGAAGCAAGCAAGATTTCTGACCTCACCTTGAGCCTTAGGAAAAGCATTGTACCTCATAGCACCTCCCTTGAAATTTTATAAAAGCCATTCTTAGAAGTTCTAGAATCCTTACAAAACTTGGAGTATTGGCACTCGGGAGACAGAGGCAGGTGGATCTCTGTGAGTTTGAGGCCAGGCTTGTCTACAAAGCGAGTTGCAAAGGTCTGATTCACAAAGAAACCCTGCCTTAAAATAAGCAAGCAAACAAAACCACAAACAAAACACTGGGGGTAGAACATCATCTGAGGGATACACGGGCAGTCACTTTGGGAAATGTGGGTCTTGGCTTTCTGACCTATATTCCTATGAAGTAGATCTGACACCACAAGAAGCCCCAAAACTTATGCTGTGAAGCTGTCTCAGGGCTAAAGGTTTGACCCTATTCCTTCTGCTACTTTGAACTGTGCTTCTGTGTCATAAATGAGGGAAGGCGAGACAGCAGAAGGATGTTGACATAACGATTTAGGTGATTTCCCTCATCTTAGACTCAGAGATTTCAGAGTGACAGATTGCTGAGAATCACTGCTAAAATGAAAGCTTGACTTGTATACGACAGCTTTGTTGATTGGTATTCATCTTTTTTTTTTGACACTATTTAGCAGCTGAGTGTGGTGAGGATGGTCTGGCCCATGTCCTTTACCCTTGTGTCTCCATTGCTGGCATCTCCCTCCTTTCACAGGATCCATGCTGCATATTAGTTAGAGTTAGTTCATCCACTCCACCCTTACCACACTCAGCTGCTAAACACCACAGATGGCTGCCCTTTCTCTGTCTGAGTGCTTTTGCAGGGACTTTTGGACCCATGTCTTCTCTTGTCTACACACCCATGGTGAAACTGTGTTCTTTTGGGCTACCCTTGAGCCAGATAAGAGACAGCTATTACTTGCATAAGTAACTGTTTCATAGCCCTAACCTGTATGTATGCATTGCCTTTGGCAGTGTAGGCAAAATAAGAGCACAGTTCATAGGAACAAATCACATTCTAAGAATACTATAATTATGGCCTAAAGTGTTCAAAAGAAAGCATATGTAAAAGATGTGTTGTTTTACTATAAACATGTTTTAATTGATTAATGTATCTTCTCAAAGAATCTTCTACTTTTTTCTGGAAAAAAATAAGCCGCATAGATAGTCAACACAAAGAAAGTCCAATAGCAACTCAAAGAGTTGCATCTGCTGGTGACATGAGGAATGGTGCAGAATCACAAGGATTGATGTGACCAGAGTAAAAATGTGGAATTAAGAATTTCATAGGAAAGATAACTTGTGGTGTATCAATACAAATAGATTTTAAAGAACTATAAAAACCAATTGGTATGCTCTTCTCTGTGGAAGACTATTTAGCCTACTCTCAGGATTCCTTAGCTTCCTGAAGTTCTTTTTTTGTGTAGGTATGCATATACATATATGTATTTAACATCAATTAATGAGAAAAAAGGCATGAATTTGAAACAGAACAACAAAGGGCATATGGGAAAGTTTTGAGGGAAGAAAAGAAAGGGGGAATAGTGTGATTATATCTCAAAATATAAAGGAAAATAATAAATTAAAATAAAATATGTAAAAAGAGATGGAGCTTTGTGATTATATCAATGAGAGATAAATAAGAAACAGAGCTCTTACAATAGAGAATAAATTATTATCCCTTCATATGAGTTCATGAATTTAGGATACTCATTTGCTTTTATTGTCCTGTATGTATGTACAGTGTGCCTGAATATTTGCCTTCATTTTCACATGTATGTAAGCACTTAGGGAAGGGGGCTAAATTTGACATTAGATGCCTTCCTTATTGCTATCCACTTTATTTATTTCAGTAAGATCTCTGTGATTCCAGAGTTCACCATATTTGGCTAGTCTTCCTTATCTCTGCCCTCCAAATGCTAGTTGCAGTTTCAGTCAGCTGCAACAACTGCTAGCCTTCTATATGGAGTCTGGAATCCAAATGGGATTTTGGGAACACACTTACTCAGCAACTGCTTTATCCACTGAACCATCTCCATAGCCCATCATCATGCTGTGTAAATCAGTATGTTTTTTTATGGACCCTGAGCACATAGCTATATGATGCTCCATGTACTCTGAGGGTGGCCTTCTTTACAGCAGTGTGTTTCATCCTTCCCCTAGACACATTTTAATCTCTAACAGTTTCTTCATTTGCTCTCTGCCTTTCCAAAGTATCATCTTTCTTAGACATTCTTAGTTATTGTCTATAATTCATCTCAGGCTTCACTTAAGGCTTCAAACATACACAAACATGTTCTCATTCTCATTTTGATCCATGTCAGACTTCCAGGATTTTTTCTACTATCAAAGAGCTAAGACTTCTCAAGGGTTAATGGCAGGAATTCAGAGATAGTCTGCCTCCTTTGGCCTTCTATCACCCTTTATCAGGCTAAATGTTTGGAAAATCTGAGAAGCAGGTCTCTGATGAATAAAGGTCCTCTCTTGTCATGTTCTTAAATCTAGGAATTAGAACATTTTCTACATGTAAAAATGATGGTTGAAAGTTTTATTTTCTCTTCTTGAATATCTGTGACTGGTGTAGGAGTTCCTTCTGTTTGTCTGTGGCTTTCATTGATTAATGAATAAAGAAACTGCCTTGGCCTAGTTGATAGGGCGGAACTTAGGTAGGAAGAGAAAACAGAACTAAATGCTGCGAGGAAGAAGGGCAGAGAGAGAGATTCATACTGAAAAAAAATTACAGAATTTAGCTTGAAACTTTCATTCAGAGATGCTTCTAAAACTGTCCTCCATTGTTGGCATAAGGGAGTTTTCTAGCTGTCCTTATTAAGAATTTCTTGGGAAGGAAAGTCTTCCTTTCATCCTAAGCCTCTCCATTGTCCTGGATATCTGAGTATTCTTGGTCTTGCTATGCAGAACTCAGATTTTCTGCTGTGTTTTGAGTATACTAACATAAAGTTCTTCCTTTGTCTTTGCTCTGATTAGTTTTCCTTGTGGAGAGAATTCCAGGTTCTTTCTGGAGTGCTAGGAGTTGCACACACTCACATGTTTGGGACTTAAGCATTTGTTTATTTAGTCTTGTCAATAGTTGTACAGCAGTTATATGAAGTTTGTTGTCAGAGTCCTTTTCCTCTGTGTGCTTAGCCACAGCATCCTACCTTGTCCTCTGGTAAGTGGGCATGTTAGTTTTGTACATTGCATTCCACCCTTGTTTTAAGAAGGGCCACAAAGGAAACAGTTTTTGAGACTGGGCCTAGGAGCTTTCATTTGCCATGAGCATTTCTTTGTCTCTGAGGATTTTAGTCCCAGAACTGTGTTAGGACTATTTATAAGCCATGACTCAAAGTTCCTTTCCATGTCCTTTGGCTTGGCTCTTCCTGAGAATATATTCAGTGTCTAGTGGGAAAAGTTTATATAGTGGACTAAATATCTGTTGCACTAAAGGTCTACAATAGCAGCAAAGTTTTTGGGGACTCCTTCTGGTATGGAAGAGCAGTAACTTAAAACTGTCCAAGGAGGGGTTGACATTAGACTGCTCCTACCATCCCCAAGGACTAGGGTGTCTTATGGAAAGGTTTAAATTAAAAACTGCAGTCCTTTCAACTTTACAGCATTATCCGATGATGTAAAAGTCTGCTTGCCAGGAGCATCATGCCCTGAGCAACACATTTCCCCACTGACTTCATACATTCCAAAATCCATAATGGCCTACATCTAATTAAGCCTTCTGTATACCTTCTATTCAGTGGTCTGGCAATCATGGCGAAAATGAAACCTTGGCAAACATCTGTGATGATTTGCTATTCTGAAGACTGAGAATTGTGACTAAGTATAATGCCAAGAAATAAATGAAATCCAAAACCAAAATGAAGCAAACAAACAAATGCATCCTGGAGTCTTATGTACCACAATATACATACAACATTGTGCTTCCAAAATAGACATAATGTGATAGGAATTTCATTACTGGTATTTTAGGATCCATAGTATTTTCTTCTGTTCCTCAGTTCCCTTGATACTATTCAGCTCTTCTCACATTTATTCTCAAACACTCCAGATCATCTCTTCCCACTGTACTTTCCACTCTCTCTTCTTTCTTCCCTCTGTCTTCGTTGCTATGGTCATCATGCTATACTAGCACTTGGTTCATATGGCTGCCCACAAGAGCTTCTACTTTATGCTAAGGATCCCATCAGTAGACACCTAAATGACTTAAGAACAATGGTTTGAATATGTTGAATCTTAATGGCCAGGAAAGTTTTTAAAATTAAAACTATATCAAAACTCATTTCAGCTTCATACATTAGGCAAAAACATTATAACTCTCAACACAAACTCATCTGGAATATAGGATCCTGATACTGGGTCCATAGATTTCTCCAGATTCCATCCTGATGATTGCTGATTTCATGTTACCTTGAGGGTAAAAGTGGTTGCCACACAATCACAAACAGCTAAGAATGAATGGAAGTGTGTTTTTAAAAGCTGAAGAGAAACAACTGGGCAGATGGTTGGAAGTCAGGAGATGATTCCAACAATTTGATCAGATATTCAAGAAGGTAATGAATATGTTTTGCATTTAAATCTCAAAAGAATCTTCTAGACATGGGGAGGCAGCAATATCTGGAGGGCTCTTCCATCTTCAGTGAGCATCATAAAGGCAAGAATATAAAACAGGAAAAGAAGTTAGAGCACTGTGGATTTTCAGTGAGGTAAAGAGGCTGTTTAGAGAAGCCTACCAATAGGAGACCGGCCATGAGAATGTTTTCCAGGCATTGACAGAGCCATTCTCCTGAAAGATGACTGGAGACTGTTATGGGACAAGCTGTGCAGTTCTACTGAACTGACTAGGAACACAGGGCCTGGCAGTCATCTCTTGAGAACTGATTAAAGGTATATGTCTTGAGATTCAGACTTTAGGCAAGGCAAGTTAGAGTTTTATCTGAAAACTGTAAATAAAAGATTCTACTACGAAGAGATGAATCCTCAGTCTGTCACATTTTATGTTTAGAGGATGGATAACTTTGATTAAGGAACTAGTCAGAGAGATGTTGCATTGTACCAGTAAAAGTAATGAAAATAAAATGTGAAAATCTCTTCATTCACTCACTCATTCATTCATTCATTCCATCCATTCACATACCAGATATTTACCAAGTATCTACTATTTCCCAGGCACTGTGCTAGTGCTGATATTGGATCACTGAATGAACATCCAACCTGTAGTATAACAGAAGAGGCAGCCAGTTGAGAATGAAGTATTTCAGCAATTTAATTTAATAGTTGTATCTCAGGGAGACACATACTATATAGAAAACAGCACAAGAGACTTAGGATGTCACAGAACGTTTCATGGACTCTAAAGTGAAATTTTAAATGATGAATAATAACTGATCAAGTGAACAGGAAAGCAATGAAATTTCCATTCAAAGAGGCAAATGTGCAGGAAGTCTGATTCCACAAAGAGATGGATTTCAGAAGAAAACTGCAAGTTGATCATTGAATGCAGTTGAAGAATGAGCAGACAGGAGAATGTGCTAGAATAAAGCTAAAAACAACAGGGAAAATTACTGAAGTGCGATGTATTAAAGACTTACAAAAGGCTGTCCTAAATTCAATAGATAAACATCTTTGTACCATTGGAAGACCCAGGCATGAAGTTAAATAACATTTCCCAAGACTCTAATACTCAATTAAAGAATAAGACCTGATTAGTTCTATGAAAGTCTACACAGGGCAGAGATAAGAAGCCATACCCAAACATCTGCCCAGAGGGACTTCAAGAAGACATTTGATTGTAAGAGGACAATAAAGTGAGTTCAAACTTCTCATGTAAATAGATGAAAAAAAGTCACTTGGTTCTAAAACAAGCAATAATGGAAGGGACAAACAAGACACCATGAGAAAAGAGCTGAGGGAGGCATGGATGACCAGGGACTTTTCTGTAGGCACAATAGTTCTGTAGTGCAGTACAATTTCTAGAAGAAAAGCAGGTGAAGACATTACCTCCAGCTTCTAGGAAGTATAAAGAGTAAAAATAGATTTGTGAGGATACTTTACAAAAGTTCCAAAGTGCAGTAACAGTTAACCTTCTGATTACTTGCTCTAGGCAAGAACTAAAACTTAGTTTATTTGTCAAGCCTCTGATGAAGGACATTACTGCTTCACTATTGTCAAAAGGGAAACTGAGCCACACTGAGATGAAATAAATTGTCCAAGTCACCAAGCTGCTGAATGAATGAGCTGAAGCTCAAGCTTGTTGCAACCCTAAAACTTGATAAATATGACTACATTCTTATTCTTCGTTATTTTTCCAGGGAAGGAAGAAGTAGGATAGAACAGATGATAAACAGGTAGGTGAGAAGTTTTAAATCAGGAACCACAGGAAGGAAGGATAGACCAATACATAGAAAACTTGGCAGGTGCTATTTCTCAGAGAAGGGTCTTAGATTATTTCTATCTGGAAGCCACACTCAAACCGATCCATTTTATGCTAGAATTTTTAATACTAAGTTCACACATTATGAGAGCCAATTAGTCTGGGTTTTCTTTTTTTAGATTAAAGCAATGTAAAAATGTGCCATATGCAGTTATGCAAAGGAGAAATAAAGCTCTATGTTCTCAGTGAACACGGGAGGGGAGAAGGGTAAGCCATCTTAGATAAAAGATAAAATTGCAGTCTTTTGTTTAGGTTGCTCACCAAGGGGCTGGAGAACAGGAATAAAGTTTCTAAATTATTTTTTCACATTTTACTATGGTTGTAGCATTCATGATTTTTCTTATAAAATGAGCTGACTGAAAGGAACAGCTACATTTGAGTAATCCAACTAATAATCAAAATGTTGAATTACCAAGAATTGCTAGCAGTAAGGATTGATACTTATATTGTCTTATGCACAACCATTTTTTTTTCCTTTTTACAAGTTGACATCCATGATAAATTTCAGGTTACTGTCTATTGAAGCATTAAAGTGTGATTGCTTTTATTGATCTAAGAGAAAAGTCTTGATACTCACTCAGCCAACTGCTTCTTGATAGTAAAATAGAAAAATAAATTAAGTACAAATGACTTTTCTGTTCCTTCTTATGCTGATCTTTACCAAACAAAGAGCTTGGTTCAGTGCAGGTAGGAATATCATTTCATAGAAGCCATGAAAAGTAGTATAATTATTCAGGAGTTTTCCTACTTACATGATCCTTTATCCATTGGCAGTTTCTTGCCATGTATTTGTTCATTTGCTCAACATGCTAGGGATGTACCAGTAAGCATAGTCCACATGAAGGAGACAACACAGTCTAGGGGGAAATCTAAATGTTTCTTCAATGTTCTTAAAGGATTTGGGTTTTTCCATCACAGATAACTTTTGCATAACACTTCAGAATCTAGTTCTTAACTATGAATGAGATAGGAATCTTTTACTACTTAAGAAATACTGTCACTTCTAAGGAAGCGAGGAGGTTCGTGCCATAGTCCACTCAGTATGCCATATTGAAACATTATAAACTAGATGTCTTAGGAGAACAGAAATTTGTGTTTATATAGCTGTCAAGACAAGATAAAGCTACAGGCAAAGCTGGTAACCGATAAAGGCTCATTTCCTTACTTAGACAGTTGCCTTCCCACCATGTCCTTATAGAGTAGAGAGTTCTTTAACTTCCTTTTCTTTTTACCTTTATGGAGTGACAACTGACAAAAATTATGTACAGTGATTGTACGATATGATAATTCTTTATACATACACACGGTATACTGATTATTACATTAAATTAGTCAATGTACTTATTGCCATACAATTATACTTTGTGTGTGTAGGTATGTCTGTATGCACATATGCAAATACATGTTTTATCGTGCAATGGAAATACTTATAATCTACTATCCTAGCAAAGGTTGAAGTAAACATAGTAACAGTTACCTGTGGCCCTATGCATTTCCCTTCTGTACAGCCTCTCCACCCAGATAGATATCCCAAATCCTTGTCCAGAGTCTATTTCATCCACATACCCTCCCAAACCCACTGTATCTAGCCTAGATCCCATGTACAGTGACAAAGCCTTGTTTAGCCACCCCTGCCTGCATGGAATCAAACCTACAGGCTTCTTACAGAATGTTCAATACCTATCAGCCAACCCACTGACTATTCCACATCCAACCTTTCTGCCCAGCCAGATATACCACTACTCTTCAGGCCTGAACAAGGAGACTCATCCTATACATCAGTCCAGTCTCTGCTAACACCTGACTTTAGTCCACCCAGGCTATTTCCAAACTTTAGGTGCCCCTCTTCTACCCTAACCTGCTGTGTTGACATCAGACTTAGAACCAGTAAGAAGTCCACATGCCCAGATCTCATTGCAAAAGTACCAACAATGTGTAAACCCAAGCCAGTATCATCTCTTCAAAACCTACCAGACCTATAAAATACAGATATACATCACAAAGATTATAGTGTATATTGAGTACAGCCAACTTAGTTTTATACCTGAAATGTAGCGGCAGTTCAATATATGCAAACAATAAGTGTAATAACCTGCATAAATGGACTTAAAGACAAAAAAAGACCATGAGGCCTCAGTCATATATAAAAATGTACAGGCTGAGAAGGAATACTGAGGTTTATGGGGAGGAATCTTCCCCAAAGAAGAGCAATACCAAATGGTCAGTCTTGAAAGCATACATACAAGTAACATTATACAGACTGAGATGGTCACATTTATAAATTATATATATATATATATGTGTGTGTGTGTGTGTGTGTGTGTGTGTATGAGTGTGTGTGTATTATTTAGTATATATTGTTCATGTGTATGAAATGACAATAGAAAAAAAAGAAGGCATGGATTTGAAAATTAGAAAGGAGATGTAAATAAGAGGTTTGGAATGGATAAAGGAAAGGGAGAAATGGTAGAATTATCTTATAATCTCAAACTTAAAGAAAACGTATTTACTTTCAAAATGAACACAGCAGCACTAATTATAGTCAACCATGCTCTACATCGGATCTCTAGGAAATGTTTTCCTTTTAGTCAACATTTATACCCTTTTTACCTACATGTCCCCAATTTCCAAATATAACAACTGGAAAACCTGAAGCTACAAAGGTACTACAAAAGCATAGTAAACAGGGCATTTTATGAAATTCTCAATGAATTAATAGAAATTTTTTAAAATATTAAGATAAATAAGCAGTTAACTGTTGTAAAGACATAACACAAAATCAGCCTCTCCATTTCCCACTAGTACATAAGATTGTGGATTGTCCTTTTTAAACAAGAGTTGAAAGCATATGTGAACATGTTAATCCTAAATTAATAAATATGCATGTATACTACTATTTTCTTAGTATCCTACTTGAGATTTAATAACCTAGAATGAATATTTTCTATAGAAAAGTGTCAATTAAGTCCTTATCCAAAGGAAGAAAAATACAAAACGACACAGACCTTGATTTTTCTCCTCTTTCTTCCTTCCTACCTTCTTTTTTTCCTCCTCCCTCCCTCTCTCTTTCTCCCTCTCTTTTTCTTTTTCCATTTTCTATTTAAGATGACAACAAAAGCACAAACAATAAGCAAACAAATCATGTTGAATCAAACCATAAACCTGTACAACAAAGGAAAGAGTCAATAAAGTAAACGGACAATCTTTGAAAGCATATATATTAAAGAGGCGATATCTAAAATATATAAATATTTTATATTTACATGTAAATTAAATATAAAATATATTTACATTTACATTAAAATATATATACATCTGCTTCTTTCTCAAAACACCACTATTTTATGGGACCAAGAGTCACTTTTCTAACTTTATTTTTTTTAATTAATTAATTTATTAAAGATTGCTGTCTCTTCCCCACCGCCGCCTCCCATTTCCCTCCCCCTCCCCCAATCAAGTCCCCCTCCCTCGTCAGCCCAAAGAACAATCAGGGTTCACTGCCCTGTGGGAAGTCCAAGGACCACCCACCTCCATCCAGGTCTAGTAAGGTGAGCATCCAAACTGCTTAGACTCCCACAAAGCCAATACGTGCAGTGGATCAAAAACCCATTGCCATTGTTCTTGAGTTCTCAGTAGTCCTCATTGTCCGCTATGTTCAGCGAGACCGATTTAAATAATGCATAAAGACCCTATCTCCAAATGTTTGGGTTAGGGCTTGGACAAATAGATCTTGGCACGTAGTTTGATCTGTAGCAGTTGGAAACACTATAAGACATTTGGCCAAGACACACACACACAACTTTCAGATTTTATAGATTTACAGTAATGTGAGCTTTATGTTAAAAAGTACCTACAGACATCTAATCAATTTTATTTCTCTAGGGCTAGTAAGATGGCTCAGTTGGTAAAGGTGCTTATTGCCAAGCCTTGTGGGATAAGTTTGATTCCCAGAATTTCCACTTTGGAAGAAGAGAACCAACTCTGCAAACTATCCCCTGATCTCCACATTCATGCTGCGGCATGTGAATGACCACACATACACACACACACACATACACACACAGTAAACATATTAATTTTAAAAACTTAAATGGAAACTTCTCAGAAAGCATGTTTCTAGAGGACTATTTTTTGCCTATTTTCAGATTTATGTTTATTGTCTTTTATGTAAGTAAAGGGAATACATGATTCATGTCTATGATATTTTTTACTTTCTAAAAAAGACTTAAATCACGTTTTAAAGAGGACCTTTGCATAGCAGAAAGTTTTATAGTGTTTTTTAGCTGAGTGGAGAAAAGTGTGCTATTTAATCCATTCCCATGGCTTCACTGTTCTTTTCACTCCAAGACATAAGTAATGCTCCTTGCTAATCACTCTATTAATGGTGCACTACCCAGGAACTACAGTCCCCACTGCGAGTCATTACAGTAGTGAGAAAAGGTCACTGTGACTTGAAGTGCTGGATCTGTGACTCAGGAGTGACTCATTCTCAGATCAGTCTGTCATGCAAAGCTTAGCAGTGTCTGGTATCACAGGGTGAGAGACTCCACAGACATCCAGAGCTATGAAAATCACTTTGCTTATATCACACAACTCTGGTCTTCAAATCTAGTGAATGTTTATTGATTATTTTTTAAATGTAGAGCAAGATTTTAAACATATTTTTATTTGAGAATTTCATACCTTGCATTATTTTCATGTTAACCCCATTGCTCCCCCTAACTCCTTCCAATCTACAGCCACATCCTTCCCAACTACCCACTTTGTGTTCTCTTTGTTGTTGTAATAACCCACCACGGGTGGGTGGAACTAAAAAACATGCTGAATGAGGTAACCCAGACTCAGAGAGACAAGCATCACTTGTCCCACTCACATGTGAGTCTGAGTGTACAATCTTTAGATTTGTGTGTTTAATTTGGAGTACCTGTATAATTCAGGAAACTAGATCATTGGAGGAAAGGGACAAGAAAGATTTTGACCACCTAATAGGGCTGACTTCAGCCAATAAGCATTACCTAACAATATGTGCACTAGGAATAAAATACTCAAAGGACATCCAGTGAATCCTACTGAATGAGGAAGAACCCTTAAGGCCCTGGACAGTCCAGTTTAGGTGTCATGTACGCATAATTAATGAGGCCCACAAGAGCCCAGAATAAAGGATAGCAAGTATTTACTTATTTGAGGAAAAAAAAAGGTAGAGAGCAGAGGTTCTCTGTGGGCGCTGGAAGCTGAGAACCGAACTGCAAGCACCAACCAAGAAAAGAGTGAACACGCATTTTGTCCGTGCTTATGGTACCTCAAACTATGCCCATGCTGGGGTTCCCCAGCTCGCCAAAGCTCTCAGCTCATCTCCCTGCCGCAGCAGCTACAACACAATACTGAATGAACACCCACAGCCGTGTTACCTCTGCTTCACATTCGCACAGGCAGACACCCACACTCTCCCCTCCACAGAGGCTCAGATGCCTACCTGTTTTAACAGCGTCTAAGCTCAACTGACCGTGACAGTTAATTTTCCACCAATGAACAAAGCAGCATCACATGTCCAGAGCTCTTGGATCTCTCAGACTTTCATTCTTATAGCACTCCACAGGGAAGTGTGTGACCTAACCAGTCACCCTCCCTAATTCAATTCCTGAAACCCTCTATCGTATATTCTAAAATATAATCATGAGCAGAATCTCCATCTTCAGAATGCTGTCTGAGTGTTCCCTTTGCCAAATTTCTCTAGCACCAAAGAAAGTGGGTCACACTAAACTGACGGCTTCATCTGCAGTTCCACTATGGGAGGGTGCCTTCTTTTTGAAGCCTTGTTGCCAAAGGGCCCAGAGGAAAACTGAGAAACCTGTTGCTGTTGCTTTGTCACAGCTTTGGAGTCTTGGTTGGGTTCTTTTCCTCTACCTATTAAAGAGTTACAAGGAGAGGAAATCTCAGACACAGCACCTAGGAATGGGTACAAATTATACTATAAGCAAAGGAAGACACATCTATGTACAAGAGAGGGAGAAAGAGAGACAAGGACAGAGAGAGAGAGAGAGAGAGAGAGAGAGAGAGAGAGAGAGAGAGAGAGAGAGAGATCGTGAATAGAGTGGCAGTGAGTTGATGAGCAAGTATCTGTGGAGTGGGTCCTTCAGGCATACACTGAGGTGTAGGGTCCTTCGGGCATACACTGAGGTGTAGGGTCCTTCGGGCATACACTGAGGTGTAGGGTCCTTTGGGCATACACTGAGGTGTAGGGTCCTTTGGGCATATACTAAGGTGCGGCATACTGCTGAAACTGTTGTTGGCTCTTACTCTCTGAGAGCCCACCACCCAGCTCCCTCATAAGTACACGGAGCCATATTCTTTCTTATGAAAGCCCAGCCTTAGCTTGGCTTGTTTCTAGCCAGCTTTTCTTAAATTATTCCATCTACGTTTTGCCCTCGGGTTTTTACCTTTCTCTATTTCTGTATTTTTTTTTTCTTTCCTTCTTATTCCGTGTCTGGCTGTGTGACTGGGTGACTGGCCCCTTCTTTTCTCCCTCCTCAATCTTCCCTCCCCACATTTCTCCTCCTATGTATTCTCTCTGCCTGCCAGTCCCACCCATGTCTCTTTCCTGCCTGTTGGCGGTTCATCTCTTTATTAGACCAATCAGGTGTTCTAGACAGGCAAAGTAACACAGCTTTACAGAGTTAAACAAATGGAACATAAAAGAATTCAACACATCTTTGTGTCACTAAACAAATATTCCACAGCATAAACAAATGGAAAACATTGTCATCTAATGTTCCACAACAGTGTGCCTGAGTTGAATATTAGATATATATTTAGTTTTTTTTTAGATTAATCCACTTACGTTCTCAAAATAAAACTCTCTCTGAACCTGGAGCTTGCTGATTTGGCTAATTGGTCTGGTTATCAATCCCCAAGGACCCTTCTGACACTGCCTCCCCAATGCTGGGATTACAGGTGTGATAGCCATACTGGGTATATTTACATGGGTTCTGGAGGATCAAACTCATGTCCTCACACTCGCAAAGGTAGCACTCTGCTGACCAAGCTATCTCCCAGCACTAAATCCAGTCTTTACACCTTTTCTCTCTTCACATAGTAGGACAAAGCTGTGGAGAAGTGCATAGGCAAGTTGGCTTTTAATTTTTCTTTCATTATCTCTGAGCTAAAATTGTCACCGTAGTAAATATGAGCAAGGTAATCCATTGGCGTTAACAATTCATTCATCCCTTCTTTTCTGTCTATTCCAGATGAACTCATATCCTCACCTCAGTTATTCTTGGCTGGTAAGAATGCCTGATGCAGTTTTTGAAAAAAATGTATACAAAAGTGAATTTATTATTTAAAACAATTTTTAATTTAAATATATTTTTTTCATAGTCTTCCCCTTTTCCAAGTCCTTCCAGATTCCTACCAGCCAGCTTTAAGTTCTTTCTTACGAGTGAGCAGGCTACATCATTGTCTACTTACCCTTTACCCCCAATATTCAGAAAGTGAACAGACATGAGTAGGACCTGGATTTAAGTTTCAGTTACCCATTCAATTCTAATATATACAATGTTAGAAATAACTAATCCACTAAAATACATACTCAGACTACTAACTGCTAAATTTATTAAAAACCTATTCTGTTTACTAAGCAAAAAAAAAAAATAATGGTTGACTAGGCAATAGGCCCCAAGCAGAAAAATCCAATATTAATATTATGCTAAATAGATGTAATAATAAGCTGACCCCTAAGTCTCCATTCACATAAATGAGTGTATCTCTCTACCAACATCAGAGAAGTCAATTTTTACATGAGATGACAATTACTACAAAGGCCCATAACTAGTCAACGTTCAGATAATAAGACACTATGGAGTGCTCATCTGTAAATGGGATAGTAATATCACACCTCCAGGGCTGTAATTGCGTCTTAAAAAGTGCTGCGATTATTGTTCACAGCTGAGAAACTTGTTACATTCATTTCCATCCTGTCTTCTTCAACAGCTGGTATTGGTTCTCAGTGTTTTTCTGAAAAGAAGTTTGTAGTTGTTTGACTCATAATCTTTTGTGACATGTGACAAAATATGTCTTTTGGGATTTGTGTGAGAAAGAGGATTTTAAACAGTAATGCAAAAACATTGTGTCACTAATTCTCATTCTGAATGATGATAACTGGATTATCATAGCTTCTGAGAGAAAGCCCTTTTTATCGACAATGATTAATGTGAAGGAATTTACCGACTGATGGTTGGTAAAGACGTAGCCTTCCTCTTTGGGAAGCTGAAAAAAAATCTTATCGTGGCCATGGAACCCTTTTTAAAAAATAATTTATATTCCAAAATTAACAAAGCTTATCACAAACCGTGAGAGAAAATTGAATCATGGAAAATGAGAGTCAAAAGTCTGACTCTATTATGAGGACTTAATTTTAACAGAACCAGAATGAAGAGCTGAGCTCTTAAAGTGGCTTGACTTTTTTTTGAAAGAGAAACTGGTTTTCCTCATCAGGGAGAAGTATTATCTGAGATTCAGGTAGAAAACTGGAGTGGGGGAAAACTAGTTGACTTCTCATCTCTATAGCTAGATTGAGCGACTCAAAACTCTGACTGAAGTGACTTTTACTAATCTGTGAACCTGAGAGTAGGTCATAGCTAATTAGTGAAGAAAGGACTAACTGAGGATCACAGAAACACTAGGTGTTAGTTACTCCCAAGGTCTACAAGAAGAATCTAGGTATCAATGGTTGAAATAAAAGCTTCTTTCTTACTGTTTTATGTAAACCAGCACCACGATATACACTTAGTTATTTTCTTTTGGCTTACTTTTGCCCAAATGTATTCTACCAGAAATCTTACTGATAAATTAGTATCTCTAAAAACCATTATAAACAAAACATGAACATATACCTAGAATCCATGTTTGCTAAAAAGCATTGACTCCTCACTTGAGTCTGTATGATAACTAAAAGCATTTTGAAAGCTTGCCATCTTTCCTTCATTTTGTATCTGTTATCTTTTCTTTGGGTCAGTCACCTGCTTAACTGTGTGAGAAGATATGTTAGTCACTCAGGTAACATCTGTTTAAATTACATTGATATCTAACCTGTTCAATTCTGCTTCATTAATGATGGTCCAGAGAGAAAAAATGACTATGGCATTTCCCTGCCACTTCTTACAATGACATGTCCCAGACACGTAAAAGATACCAAAAGGTCATCAGTCATGGTCTTCAGCCTGCAGTTACCTTGGATTTCAGGAACAAAAGGATTTACCAATAAACTTCCTGTGACAAAAAAAAAAAAAAAAAAAAGGCTAGGCATTTCAGGAAAAGTTACCACTCCTCCACCAAAGAAGGCAATTTTCTGTAATGATTAGACACATTTTGGAGGAAAAATAACCATCTTATGGGTGCCAAATTCTTCCCTTCAAGTAGTATCTTCTTCCAATCATCATGCAAACATGAAGAGGCATAATGATCAATCAAGTGGTACTATGTGCAAAACTACTTCATTGCTCTTACCTCACCATACAAAATCAACTTTTATTTAACCTAAAGCTCATGTCAGTGACCCAAAGATAGACTGGGGAGAGGAGTCCCTGAATCACCTTATCTGTTCTTTATAGCACAGTCACATTGATTAACTCACCTTTCTCTGCCTTTAATCATCTCTTTATTGCCATAATACCAGGCGTGGCCGAGCCTGACCCATTGAGACTCATAGAATTGGTATGTTTCTAATGATACTTTGATTTTGTTATTCCTTTACTCAAGTTCTCAAGACCATGTATAGTGGATAAGACTAGGAAAAACATTAGTTCTTCTGCATTTGCAAGTGTTCTCCAACAGTGATCTTGTCTACCATATTTAAATTATCCCCCTGAATTTTGATTTTTTGGTTTCTGCTATCAATTCAATTACCTGGCTAATTTTTTGTTATTTTAGAGCCATGCTACACATACAGTAAAACCTTAAAATGGTTGGTTAAGTGAATGGCCAAGAAAAAAAAAACTTAAGTAGCTATAATACATTAAAAATTATTTTGATGTTATTCAAGATAGTCAACAGTCTGACTACAGGACAAGGCCAGTTCAAGCACCCTCTTCTCCACTGCCCAGGGTCCTAACTGGGGTCATCCCATGGACTCCTGGGAATCTCTCCAGAGCCAAGCTTCTTGCCAATCCCAAAATGGGTCCCTCAACTAAGATATCTCCTTCCCTGCTCCTATATCTGTCCTTGTTCCATCTCAACCATTCCACTTCCCCAAGCTCTTCTCAACCCTTCCCTTCTCCCTTCTTTCTCCTCCTCTCCCCTCCCTCTCACCCCACCTTCATTCCCATGCTCCCAACTTTTGCCTGGTGATCTTATCTGCTTCCAATTTCCAGGAAGATCTATATATGTTTTTCTGTGGGTTCACTTTATTACTTAGCTTCTCTAGGATCACAAACTATAGGGTCAATGTCCTTTGTTTATTGCTATAATCCACTAATGGGTGAGTACATATCATATTCATCTTTTTGGGTCTGGGTTATCTCACTCAGGATAGTGTTTTCTATTTCCATCCATTTGCATGCAAAAGTTAAGATGTAATTGTTTTTTACCATTGAGTAGTACTCTAATGTGTAAATGTGCCACACTTTCTTTATCCATTCTTCCACTGAGGAGCATGTAGGTTCTTTCCAGATTCTGGCTATTACAAATAATGCTGCTATGAACATAGTTGAACAAATACTTTTGTAGTATGATTGGGCATCTCTTGGGTATATTCCCAAGAGTGGTATTGCTGTATCCTGAGGTAGGTTGACTCCCAATTTTCTGAGAAACTGCCACACTGATTTCCAAAGTGGTTTCACAAGTTTGCGTTCCCACCTGCAATGGATGAGTGTTTTCCTTACTCCACATCCTCTCCAGCATAGGCTATCATTAGTGTTTTTGATTTTAGTCATTCTGACAGATATAAGATGATATCTCAAAGTTGTTTTGATTTGCATTTCCCTGATAGCTAAGGAAGTTGAACGTGTTTGTAAGTATCTTTTGGCCATTTGAAATTCTTTTGTTCAGAATTTTCTGTTCAGTTCAGCACCCCATTTTTTAACCTTCATCTGTCGACAGATGGAGATAGAGACAGAGACTCACACTGGAGCACTGGATGAGCTCCCAAGGTCCAGTTGAAGTGCAGGAGGGAGAATATGAGCAAAAAAGTCAGGATCGCAAGGGGTTGGTCCACCCTCTGAAACAGTGTGCCTGAGCTAATGGGAGCTCACCAAATCCAGCTGGACTGGGACTGAAAGAGCATGGTCTCAAACCGGACTCTTTGAATGTGGCTGACAACTGGGGCAGACTGAGAAGACAATGATAATGGCACTGGGATTTGTCTCTACTGCATGTACTGGCTTTTTGGGATCCTATTCTATTTGGATGCACACCTTCATAAGCCTAGATGTAGTGGGGAGGGCCTTGGAGTTCCCACAGGGCAGGGTACCCTGCCCTCTCTTAGGAATGAATACCCAATGTTTATTATTAAGAAGATGAAAGTATAAATCTACTTTGTAATATTTTCTAAAACTGAAATATTTGTTTTTCTGGTTATAATTTGTGTTGAATCCCATGTGGCCAATGAGAAGATACACAAAGATATCTATGGAAAACCTTGTTCTGTCCTATTCTGATGTCTTAGTTTTTTTCATATTATGTTATGGTATGACATTAATATCTTGTATTATTATCGCTTAGAAACCTGTTTGTTTTCTAATGAGAGAGAAAAAGTGGGTGGATCTGGATGTGAGGAAAAGTGGGGAGGAACTGGGAGGAGCAGAAGGAGGTGAAACTATAATCAGGTTTTATTGTATGGGAAAGAGAAGCATTTTCTATAAAGAGAAATAAAATTAAAAAATTCTATAGTTCTTCAAATGTGTAGAGCATCCAGTGAGCAGGTCTACTGAGAGAAATAATCCTGAGACTCCACAACGTTTCCCAAAAACAAATGATAGGAAATTAATATGAATGCTGAATGGGAATATTCTGCAGTCAGATAGCTATACATGCTAACTATAGTGACGGACAATTTTGCACCTATCTTTTTTTCTATCATAGTGGCTCTCAAGCTTCCTAATGCTGCAACCCTTTAATACAGTTCCTCATGTTGTGATGACTCCCAACCATAAAATTATTTCATTGCTACATAACTGTAATTTTGCTACTGTTATGAACTGTAGTATAAATATATCATCTGCAACCTCTGTGAAAGAGTTGCTCAATTCCAAAAGAGGTCATGACCCACAGGTTGAAAACCACGATTCTAGCATAATTAAATACAAGTTTGTGTTACTTTGAGATAGCAAAATGTCCAGATAATTGCATTTAAAAAATTTAAATGAGACAATCTCGGAGACTTCAAGAACAGTAAAGTAAAATTTGAGAATAGAGGGAAATAGCATTTCTCACAGCCTGGTATTTGTATTTAAAAATCTATTTTTTAGCACTATTTTATCTCTCTAAACATACTCATGTACACACAACATACAATGCACACACATACACACTTATTCATGTGTATTAAGTACATGTGCTCCAAACAATTCAGATTTGTATTTATATCTAATTTTAAAACTTAATTTTGAAAAATTAAGTGTAGCAACTCTTTTCTAGTCTTAAGTATTCCTAAAATGGTGTTGTGTGCCTTCATTGGGTTCTAACTGAAGGGTTGGGTTGATATTTTTCTACTGGTAATAAAGAACAGTACCTTCCAGTATCCTATCATGATAAAAAATGTTGTAAGAATGTCCTTCTCATATAGAATTTTGAGCACAGCCCTCATTATCTTTACAGATACATGAACTCCTGAATGTGGGAGCTCTGGTTTTAAGAGCATACGCCTTTTGTGATTATTGTAGCTTCTATTTCCAAATTATACCTCAGAATACATGTAACAACTTAAGTTGTACCAGCATGGAATGAGTGTGACATATTCTCCTCATTTGAGAAGAGGTTGAAATGTTGAACCAAGTTTCTCCAGAAAGAATGACCTATGTAACTTTCCAACCAAAGACAAGTGAACCAGAAGTGTGGCAGAATAAGCAGATCGGGACAGCTGCCTGAGTTTTCAGAATAGAAGAAAGGGATGGGTTCTATGAACGACTTCTTAATAAAAATGACTATGAGCCTAGAGGAAAAGAAATCTTTGGAAGCTGGAAGCTGTATTAATAGTTATATTATTAATGCTTAAACTCTTTTCTCTGCTTTGGAAAGTGACTTGAATGACTAATTAAAATAATACCAGAGCCAATTTAATGACATTTTTACCTCCTGGCAGAAATATGTTTAATTAGGCGCCATAGTACTGATCACAACTATTTTAAGAACGTCTCTCAGTCTTCCTGGGTTTGGAGATTTGGGCAACTGTTGTTTCATGGTATTTTTTAATCATTCAGGATGTGAAGCAATGACTCATTACTAAGATTGTCTATATATCACATAAGTCAATCACTGGGATTTTTTGGTCTAAAATAATAAAACTGTGCAAAAATTTTGTAGGAGTATCATAAAAGTGATGAATCACTGATTACTTTCAAATGTTATATTAATAATATTAAAACTTCTCCTCTTATTGGATTATGAATTTTAAAATGAAATCTCACTGTCTTTACTGTTATGCGTTAGATGGAATACATTGTATTTTTCTACTTAAGGAAAATAATTTTAAAATTATAATCATGCTTTATTGAAAGATATAATCTGATGATTTACTATGCATGTATACAATTGCTGTATAAGAAAGGATTTAAAATGTATAAAGACGCAGAAATCCTGATACTCTGATTTAACTATATACATCCTCAAATTTTTATGATATATACTATGAATATGCACATTAAAGTATTAGTTTTTAGCATAATGGTTCTGAATTACAATGGAAGTATGACTCTCCATGCTGGCTATCAAATGGGAATACATGCCATTGTTCTCTCAGGTCTGAAGCAGCCCACATTATGGCAAGAATTCAGTAAGAAGGTCTCTGGATGAGATCCTCTAAACAATAAATGTTCCCATTTTCTAGTGTTTTTAGAATTTTAATAGCAATATACAAACTCCAAGGATTCACAGAAATAATGAGATTATTGTTTTAAACTTTTCTTCAGCCAATATATTTTATCTTAAAAAGTCAAGGTCAGACTCTAGGAAGATGGGCAGTAAGGAGAAATAGTCTTTAGAAACTTTGTATTCCCATAGGAAGAACCTCAGAAAACAACACTGAGATCTACGGAAAATGAAAACGGAGTAAGTGACTACTCCAAGAATGAAAGAGTATAAAGGATTTATGGTACAATGTGAAAGAATTTGAGCCTAACACATTCTGGGCCATGAGCAGAACTTCCTTCAAAAGCACTTTTGAAAAGAAACTGTTGGAATTTGAATCAAATATGAAAAGGGTGGAAACAGTGAGGACAAAAGAAAAAGGCAAAGATAAAATTAAAAGAAAAACAGAGCGAGGGATGTTGAGAAGTCAACTCCCTATAACTTTGTATACTGTATGAGAAGAACAAAGGTTAGATGCAATTTTAAATGTACTCTGAATTACAGTTCCTAAAATACAGGAAAACTAATCGTTAATAAAATTGGCATACAGGTACTGAGACCAATTCCTATACATGACTACTACAATCAAAAAACACTAAAACAGTTCTCCAAGGACTACTAAAAATATACCAGATAGATTAAAGCTGTTCTGTAGCATTTAAAAATAAACTAAATGGTATTTTGAAATGATATCACATTAAGAGCAACACACTCAAAAGTGAGATGATAGAATTGAGGAATTGAGAATAAGTGGAAACTCATTTGGAAAAATTAGAAATAGTAAAAATATAGAATATAATAAAAATGAATGAAATCTTAATAAAAAATAAAAGGGGGAAATATGTATATGATAATAAGCAGAGGATAATTTAGAGGAAGTAACCAAGACTGGAGATTAAGAAATTCAACTGCAAATAATAGAAAACTTTGAAGTAAACACTAAGGTAATGGAAAAGCATAAAATTTAAACATTGCAATTGAAGAAAACATCTCTGAATTAAAAATAAAAGAAATTGGCAGTACCCAGCAGCCAGTTAGCAGATAAGAAACCAACAAGCAGGCTCCAACACTACCTCTGCCACGTACTGGATTCTGTCTTCCCAAGACTACTCCACCACTCAGTCCTACCTACTTCATTATCCTCCCCATGGTTAGCCCTTCCCAGCCACTCCAGGAGATTCCATAGGCACAAGTACAGTCCACACAAGTTAAAAGAACATGTTCTATTGACACATACAGCCCACAGCAGTCAAAATAGCAGGAGAATATGCTGGACCTAGGCATCCAAACTCACACAAACTTCAGATGAGACTCCCAACTAGACCTGAAAACATTCCAATCATTGGCCATTCAATAAAGACGATAGATAAGGAAAGAAATGCCCATCCAACAAAGACAACATAAGAATCAACACTCAGACCTATAATCATCCCAAACTCAGATGCTTAAATGCCAGTGTAAGAACACATTCAACAACAGAAAAGGCAAAATGGCACCACCAGAATCCAGTGGTCCTCCAACAGTGAGACCTGAATATTCCAACACAGTTGAAACACAAGAAAACAACCTTAAAAATAATTTCATGAAGATGATAGAGGCCCTTAAAGAGGAAATAAAAAAACTCCATTAAAGATAAAAATGAAGAAATCAATAAAACCCTTAAAGAAAGTCAAGAAACCAAGAGGGAAAGCCACCAAAGAGATGAAGAAAACAATTCAAGACTTGAAAATTGAAGTAGTAAAAATAAAAAAGACGCAAACTGAGAGAATTCCGAAAAGGGAAAATCTGGATAATAAACAGGAACTACAGATGCAAGTAGCATTGACAGAACACAAGAGATAGAGACGAGAATCTCAGGTGTTGAGAGGACCAGTGGTGGCCAGAGAGTGCAGCTCTTCAAGGCCACCTTCAGGGTTTGAGGAAGAAGTGCACAATGGAGCAAAGCTGAGCTTGATTTGAAGGTAATTTTCTTTCATTCTTTTATTTTAGTTTTCTTGTCCTAATTTATAATTTTTAGCTCCAGTTCTTTTTTAGTTCCAATTCTGTAGTTCTAAATTTTTGGTTCTAATTTTCTGTTTCAATTTTCTGCTCCAATTTTTCCTGCTTCTATATTCACCTAACTTATATACATTTTTTTAACAGAATCTTGAAGCAATAAGAAAAGAGTTACATCTCATTGGTCATAGCACATTCCGTGGGTAAACGATAAGAAGCTGAGCCATTTACCGAGGCAAAACATAGGTGGGGACATGGTACATCACATCTTCCTGGGCAGTGGCACTGGGAATGTTCCAACCCCCAAACTATGTTCTCTTATCTTGCCTCTAACCCTGGAATACAAAAACGACAGGGGAACCTTTAACCTTTAAGCCTTTGAAGCCCTGGCTAATTGTGAAAAATTTTCCCACAGTACATGGAAATAAGACTAATTTTCTTTGGACTTTGTTGATTGAGTAATTGCTATTTGGGACCTAAACAATAAACAGTTAGTTAGTTAGCTGAAGCTTAAATTTTATATCATAAACTGAGGTTAGAAGTTTATGCGGAGTTTTCATTGTTAAAAGTTTATCAGGGAACACCGCTGATCCCATTATCAACTGGACCTGGTGGGGAAAGCTGGTAAGAAATCCAGGTCACTTTTATCTTTGAAAGACTTTGATTTAACAACCCAGACATCCTTTGTAATTACATCCTTCAGTATAAACTGTGAAAGTAAAATTAATGATCTATTCAGAGACCCTATTTCTGGCCAATATGCCCTGTCAGCTTAGATAATTATAGAGAACAGGCTTTTATGTGTCTTATAATCAATGTGGAACAATAGATCTACTTATGAAATATATCCTAATATTTTCTATATATCATAAATTATACATTAATAATAAATTAATAAATAAAATAAAAACAAAAAGAACAAGACAAAGAATCAAGGAAACAAATAGTTGATTCTTTGAGAAAATTAGCAAGATAGAAAAAAAACTATCTAAAGTAACTAAAAGGCAGAAAGAGAATACCCAAATTAACAAAGTCAGAAATGAAAAGGTGGACATAACATCAGACACTGAGAAAATCCAGAGAATCATTAGGCCATACTTCAAAATCCTGTCATCTACAAAACTGAAAAAAAAATTTAAAAGACAATTTTCTTAATAGGTGCCACATACAAAAATTAAATCAAGATCTGAAAAAAATAACTGAAATAGACCTATAACACCTAAAAAAAATGAAACTGTCATTAAAAGTCTCCCCTACTTCAAAAAAAGCCAAGGATCAAATGGTTCAGTTCTATGAAGAATTCTATCAAACTATCAAAGAAAAGCTAATATCAATTTTTCTCAAATTGTTTTACACATAGAAACAGAACAACAATTTGAAATTCTTTTTATGAGTTTATAGTTACCCTAACACCCAAACCACACACACACACACACAAAAAAAAAAACCACAGAATTACAGACCAGTTTCCCTCATGAACATTGATGCAAAAATACTCAATAAAACACTGGCAAATCTAATCCAAGAACAATCAAAAAAAATCATCTATCATGATCAAATAGACTTCATCCCAAGTTGCAGGAATGGTTCAACATATGAAAATCTGTCAATGTAATCTACCATATAAACAAACTGAAAGAAAAAACTACATGATCATCTCATTAGAGGCTAATACATGAACTGGCTTTGTGGGAGCCTAGCCTGTTTGGATGCTCACCTTCCTGGTCCTGGATAGAAGTGGGAGGACCTTGAACTTCCCGCAGGGCAGGGAATCTGGACTGTTCTTCATTCTCGAGAGGGAGGGGGAATGGAGTGGGGGGAGGGGGAGAGGGGGAGGAGAGTGGGGGGAGGGAGCGATGTGTACGAGGAGGGATAGGGAAATGGGAATTTTTTTTGCAACAACTAAAAAAAATGAAATAAAAAAGATTTAAAAAAAGCATTTAATGAAATCTAACACTTGTTCAAGGTAAAGGTGTTAGAAAGATCAGGGATATAAGGAACATACTTAAACATAATAAAAACAATATACAGCAAGCCAATCACCAACATCAAGTTAAATGGAAAGGAACTGAAAGCAATTCCACTGAAACCAGGAACAAGACAAGGCTGTTCCGTTTCTCCATATCTATTTAATATAGTAGTCAAAGTTCTAGCTAGAGAAATAAGACAGCAAGAGGAGATAAAGGGGATACAAATTGTAAAGGAAGAAGTCAAACTTTTGCTATTTCCTGATGATATGATAATATCTATAAGTTGTTGGGGAAGGGTCTGCTTGTTCATTCCCAGTTGATCAGACGCCAAATAATCATTCAGAAACTATATTATTTGCAATTCTCTTTGGCCAATAGTTTAAGAATATTTCTGGTTAGCTTTTATATTCTAAACTAACCCATCTCCATTAATTTGTGCATCACCATGAGGTCTGGCAAAGTTTCAGAGGGTTCTGGTGGAGGTGTGTGTCTCCTGTGGCAGCTACATGGCTTCTTCCTGACTCTGTCTTCTCTCTCTCTCTCTCTCTCTCTCTCTCTCTCTCTCTCTCTCTCTCTCTCTCTCTCTCTCTTGCTTTCTCTCTATCTCTGTTTCTCTCTCTATATATGTCTTAAACACATTTCAATCAATATTGAGAAGACCAATGACTGACTAAATATATACTTATACATGTGATACCAAGTGCAAACAAAAGAGAAAGTATCCAGCATGAGGTGGCTGTGTGCATTCAAATGTAGCAACTGAGGACAAACAGAAAAACCAACCACAGCCCATTTTTAAGGAACTTTTATTTTCCCAATATCACAGATTCAAGATATATAATTTATGAGCATTTCATGTGTATTGCTTATTATTTGACTCTGTCATTCCCATATGAAACTCAGGGACATGAACCTTTATAAACCAGTGCTCTGGCGCTAACATTGGGAACACGTAGGAATTCCAAAATATGAGCTGCTGAGCAGGATTGAGCCACTAGGAATGAAAGCATATGGTTAAGCAGTTTGGACTATTTTAACTGATACAGGTACCCTTTGACTTGTGTAGTAAAGCAAACCGTTTTCTCCATCAATGAAAACTGCTAGAGATACTTGCATTGAACATAGGCACTTTCTTTGAAATCCAAGGAAAGCCAGGCTGTATGTACACCTTCTCAGCGCCGTGGGTATGATTAAGAGAGCCCTAAGTGAGTAGAATGAAGTCTTGGATTTTAGATTCTTTGAAGATATTGAAAGCTAACAGTGGGAAAGAAATATGTGTAAGGACAACATAATCTTGAAGAACAGTAGGAACAAACATATATGGCTCTATTCTACACTGCTCCTAAGAAATTAAGATGCTGCACCCTAAAGGACTCTTTTGGCAAAGCAGTGGAAAAAGTAATTTGAAATTGGTATTACTAAAAATGCTCTCTTTCTGCTTTGCAGTTTACAGAATTTGGTTTTTGTTTTATTTTTCAATTGTTTTTATTGAGCTATATATTTTTCTTCACTTCTTTCCCTTCCTCCCTGCTTCCCTTCTACCCCCTCCCATGATCCCCTCGCTCCCAATTTACTCAGGAGATCTTATCTTTTTCTACTTTCCGTGTAGATTAGATCCATGTGTGTCTGTTTTAGGGTCCTCTTTATTGTCTAGGTTCTCTGGGATTGTGAATTGTGGGCTGGTTTTTTACGCTTTATGTCTAAAAGCCACTTATGGGTGATATAAGCATGCTTTTTACTAAAAGATAACATGTACTTCAGGTGATAGAGATTCAGTACATAATGTTTGGTGTTGGGTGTTCCATTTTTTTTAAATAAAATTATAAAAGAAGATTCCTATCTCTTGTGTCATATCTAAATAGTTTCTTATGTGTGCACATGTTAGATTTTTCAAAATACCCATAGAGATCATTTGTCTCAATATCAAGCTTCAAACTTCCATTTCAAAGGTCTTTATTTTTCCAGATGCCCTCCACTGATCTCCCCCCTGATATTCCTGATGGTAGTCTTGCAAAACAGACTGCAGTTAAAAAATGTTTTTATTTCTTTTGTTTACTTACTCTGATTGTGTGTGTGTGCATGTACACATCTGCCATGACATGCATGCGCCCAAGGCACACAGGTGGAGATGAGAAGAGAACTTGCAGCTGGTTCTCCTACCACCATGAAGGGCTTAGGGGCTAAACACAGGCTGTCAGGTTCAGCAGCAAATGCATTCACCTGCTGAACTGTCTTTTTGGTCCAAATATAGACAGAATTAACAGGTTCAAATTCTAGTTCTGGTTGAGTTCTACCAATGGAGAGCCCCAACACAGAGCGAGAATGAAATGTGTGTTTATTTTCCTTGGCTCTCTCCCCTAAAGGTTTCTTGAGCTGGCTGTTTTCAGGCACAGCCATTGTTCTTGGGTCAATGCTCCTCTAATGGGTGCAAGCTGCACCAAAATAGTGCATGTGAAATTATATATTATTAGTTAAATCTGCATTTCCTAGTATTATTTAATTTGCATTTCCAGTGAGGCTGACCATTGTTTCATTCCTGTAGCTTTGTTCATTTTCTTCTATAGGATTATTCATCTTAGAGTTTCCCTATAATTTCAGAATTGTAGTACATTACAATAGTTTCTTTTGGTCTATGACTTGCCTCTTAACTTCATTTATCATAAATAAATTTAAGCTTAATGCAAAAAGTAAGAATTTTCAGTCCTCCATTATAACTTGCTTTTGATTATGTTTTACATGAAATTGTCTTTTCTTTTTTAAATTCAAGTGTTAAAGTTTTCTATGTTTTCCTCACAAATTGATAAAATTTAGTTTTGGACATTCAAGCTTTTAAACACTTATTCATCCCACAAACTTAGATTTCTGCAGAAACAACAAAGAAGAAAATGAATACTGCCTCACCTGCTGTTTTTCTTATCACTATTTTGATTTCATATAAAATTTTATTTGGTAAAATATGGTATTTTGCTTTATGCTAAAACATTGATGTCAATTTGAATATGCCTTGTTTTCGTTGACTTTTAAAATCTGTAACTTCACATTTATTTTTTATAACTATCAGCTAATAATGAACTTTGTCATGAAATTCTGAAAAAATTAAACTTTCCCCCATGTTTTATAAATTATAAACTATGCACATTTTCTAATTGATATTTAATATTAAATTTCCAATAGAATAACCTGTTAAAATATGCAGCAATACTAGTTTTCCATCATTCATGGAACAAATATTTATTGATCATCTTCTATCTGCCAATTTTGTATATAATAATATGTCTTCCTGGGGGTCAAATTTGAGCCACATTATCAGTCAATAGAAGGAAATAAATAACCATTTATTTTATGTTTTAAAATTATTACTAATGAATCATTTCTGTTTGTAGCACTCAAAATCCTCAGCAAAAATATGCAAATATCTATAGCATTATATTTGATTACCTTCTTGCTGTCAATTATCATCAAAAACCATGGCTATAACCAGTATACCATCACTTTGAAGGCCATATGGTAACATCAATCTAGTTTGAACTAGAATATGCCTGAAATATCCAGGTCATTGCTTTGTCATCCAGCCATTTGGGATACCATATTAATTGATTTTTATTCTATAAATTCTATGGTAGGCACATGTCTTTATGATTTAAAACATCAGCTGTCAAGTGGTCTACTTTGGTCATTGAGCCTTTGATGAGAAAGTACATAAAAATTAGCATGTTCATATTATTGCCATGGTGACCATTGTGATAAAAAGAAATCTGGAGAAATACAGATCATAAGGATGTATGGTTTTAAAGCACAAGTAATAAAACATATATTTACACTACAGATATGTTCCCACTGGGGTTTGACTTACGGTCCTCGTGTGTGACCAGATGTTTTATATCACTCTCTTTTCATAAAGTGCAAGCCTCCTACACCGGCAAGCAGCATTTCTGAATACTAGCCAGCATGCATCTGCAGAGCATTTTAAAGTGATTGCATGTACATGAGACAAAATCTCTGAAATGCTGCTATGCAGACATACTTAGCAAATTAATAGTGATTACTAGCTAACTGAATTTAAACAAGTAAAAGTACTAGAATATAAGAAGAAATAACTCATCACCATACTGAATATCCATTGGCCAAAGTAGTTATCATTACAGTTGAGATGTTTGAGACTGCTGTTTTATTGATTAATCTCACTATTTCCTTTATTTGTATAATGTCTTCTGACTACTTGCTCCACTCAACCATCCTTATCTCCCCACATCTGGGCCAACCTCTCCCTCGCTATCCTTGGACCAATCTATCCCTCTCTAACCCTCTCAGTCCCATCTGCACATTCATCATTTTACCTTTTAACCCATTTAGTTTAACTGGAGTTGCGTGTGATTATTAGATTGTAAGCGGCCCTTGGAGGCTGGTGGGGTCATAGTGAATACACAAGTAAAAACAATGATTTCCTCTCCCCTGAATTTATCAATTAAAAAATTGCCCCCTGAGCACCTCCCATATCGTACCTGTCAGTGAGGTCATTGCTATGTGCAAACATTGCTGTGAGCCCATGACTGTGAAGGCTGTGTCTTGTCCAAAAGACAGCATTTTATGACATTTTCTCCTATCTCTGTCTTACATTCTTTCCAACCCTTCTTCTGCGGTGTTCCCTGAGTCACAGAGGGCTGGTTTAGAGGACCCTAAGAGAAACATACACAGATCTAATCTACATGGGTAGTAGAAAAAGACAAAATCTCCTGAGTAAGTTGGGAGCATGAGGATCTTGGGAGAAAGTTGAAGGGGAAAGGAGAGGCGGGGGGGGGGGGGGGGGGAGGAGCAGAGAAAAAAGGTAGAGCTCAATAAAAATCAATTTTAAAAAAGGTCTTAATTGGGGCTTAGTATTCTTCCATCACTTAGCCTCAGGCACTTGTCCAGCCATAGTTTTAAATGTATTATCCATTTTATAGAAAACAATAAAACATGTAAATATGTTATAAATAATAACTACTATGTAAATTCAAAACCTTATATGCTCATGCCCATGTTCAACCATTACTTTCAGCCTTAAGCAGGGCCACCTGTCTTGCTGGTGAACAGTGATAAACGCAGAGACTCATGGCTGGTAAACCAACAACCATGTTGCATTTCAAGCAAGCTGGGAGATACAAACCCTACATGCACCCAGAGGAAGGAAAATCAAAAATATCAACAGCATTCAGCTTGCGTAACCTTCTAGAAAGATCCCAAGATGAAAGGCACAATCCCTGTTCTCCGTGCTGACAGTCTGCCTGATCCTGCAAGCCAGACCTTTGCAAACTGCTAGAGCGGCGTGGTAAATATCCTTGATGCGACATCTCAGTCTGCTACAACACGGGAACTGGCATAATAATAATGGTTCACATATAAAAGGAAAGTGTGTGCATTGCAAATCCTCAGCAGTTGGCTTTTATATCCAGCTTGAACTAGTAGGGGAATTTGGAAAGGTGTAACTGGGGAACGGATGGTGCTAAAGGCATTTTAGGTGGTGCTGATAAGGAGTTAAAAAGAGAGCATGCACAGACATCACAGCAGACCTGAACTGAATTTATATGAATTCAACAGCAAGAAAATTAGTAATCTGGGAGATTTTGGAATGATGCAGGACCAAGATCCTCCCACCAATCTAGGCTGAACAAGGTATCCCTCCAAAGAGAATGGACTCCAAAAAGTCAGGTCAAGCAATAGGAATAAATCCTGGTCCCACTGTCAGTGGCCCCACAAACTGCCCCAGCCATACCACTGTTACCCACATTCAGAGGGCTTAGTTTGCTCCTATGCTGGTTCACCTACTGTCAGTTCAGTCAGTGAGTTCCCAGTAGCTCAGGGAAGCTGTTTCAGTGGATATCCCCACCATGGTCTTGATCTCTTAGCTCATATTATTGCTCCTCAGCCGCTTCAACTGGACTTTGGGAGCTCAGCCCAGTGCTTCACTGTGGATCTCTGCATCTGCTGCCATAGGTTGCTAGATAAAGTTTCTACGATGACAATTAATCAATCATCATTCTGATTACAGGGGAAGGCCAGTTCAGGCACCCTCTCCACTATTGCTTAGGGTCTTCTCTGGGATCATGCTTGTGGATTCCTGGGAATTTTCCTAGTGTCAGGTTTCTTCCTAACACCGTAATGACTCCCTCAATCAAGACATCTCTTTTCTTGCTCTTCCTCTCTATCCTTCCCCCATCTCAACCATCCTGATTCATCATGTTCTCCTCCAAATTTTTTTTCTTTCTTCTTCCTTCCTTTCTTCCCTCTTTCTTTTTTTTATTTATTTTTTTTATTTTTTTCAGGCCCTGTGTGGAAATTCAGGCCTCATACTGGAATGACAAGATGTATCAGGCCTTTTCTTTTAGGCCACTGACCAGATCCCCATCATTGTACAGAGACTTTTTACTAGTTTTGTATGTACAGCCTAGTTTAGGCTCATGTCTGGCTAGCTCTTTTAACTTAGATTACCCTGTTTTCCTTTTCTACTTTTTGTCTTAGAGCTTATTACCCTTCTTACTTCTGTATATCTTACTTTCCCTGCTTTTCTATGTCTGGCTGGCTTCTAGTCCCAGGCATTTTCCTTCATTCTCCTCCTCCTTCCCTTGATCTTCCTTGTTCTTCTGTCTTGAGCCTAGGTTTCTCTTCCTTTTTATTATTTCTCCCTGCCAGCCCTGCCTATCCTTTCTCTTGCCTATCCACTGGCCATTTAGCTCTTTATTAGAACAATAAGGTGCCTTAGGCAGGCAAGGTGAAACAAATACAACATATCTTCACATAATTAAACAGACATCCTTACTATATCATTAAACAAATGCAGCATAAACAAAAGTAACACACATTTACACAGTTACAGTAATATTCTTCAGCATAAACAAATGTAACACATCTTTGCCTAGTTAAAATAAAGTTCTACAACAGGGAAGGGAGGAGCGGAGAGGAGAGAAGAGGAGAGGAGAGGAGAGGAGAGGAGAGGAGAGGAGAGGAGAGGAGAGGAGAGGAGAGGAGAGGATTTAAGTAAATGTGTGATCCAATTCCCCACTGCATTAAATAAGTCACATGTCCTGGTTAAAATGTGAGGTGAAAGGCTTGAATCTGTTTTTCCAACCTCTTTTCCTAATCCCTTCCATCTCTCAAAACACTAAACATGGGTGTATCAGGAAGTTCAGCATGATGCAATATTAACACACATTTTCTGTGCAATCTGATCCTTAAACCTAAGCTAACTATTTTGAAATTTGTTTGATAGAAGCAACAGCTAGCTCTTTTTTCAATTAAAAACAACAGCAACAGCAGAAAACATGTATACCAGGGTGTCCTTAAACTCCCAGAGATCCCCATGCCTCTGCTTCCTGGGTGCTGGTGGACTGAAACAGTTAGAGATACTTGTGTTCCATATTACATCCATTACAAAAAGATAATAATTGCAAGTCATTGTTTCGTTAGTGTCATAAATACCTGTATAAAGAAACTTAGGTGAAGAAAGTTTTATTTTTGCCCAAAGTTTGAAGGGATATAAACCCCATGGGAGGGAATCAGTTGGGGCAGGTTACCCCTTGGATGCAGGTTACTCCTTGGTTACACTTCAACAGGAAGAGAGGGAAATCAATGTTTATTGCTCACCTGGCTGTTTATTTTGCTGATCTTTATGAATATGAGCCCTAGCCCATGATCTACCCATTTTCACTGGGCCTTCTCTTCCCCATTAAGCTTCTCTGCCAATGCTCTCACAGAAAGATGCAGAGGTGTCTCCTAGGTGATGCTATACATGACCAACTTGACAGCTTATACATTTGCAATGTTTTTAAAGTTATGTGAAAAAGCTAGCTCTATCAGACTAGTGTATTTATCAACTGCAGATGTTGCTCATAATTCTCATCAATTGTGTCTTTTAGGTTGTTTACAAAAGAAATGTGACTATTTTTGATTTCCATCATGTATTTGACTAGAGGTCTAACTCAACTTATAAGAAACATCAATCTCAAAAGTAAAGAAGTTAAATATTAGAGTTTCTATTTCTGTTTACTGTCAGTCTCATTCTAAAAGCTTTATTTTCATACTGTCTGTGGAATATTAACATGCTACATGCACAATTGTAGTAGCTAAATAGATACATGTATGTTAAGAGTATCTGCTCAAATTTTACTTTTAATGTGAATGTGTGCTCAGAAACATTTAGGTACCACTGCACAAACCAATTCTTCTGATGTATAAATGAACACTAGAATCAATACATCCATAATTTGATTTATCTGAATGGCAAAAAGTATCCACTCATATTGGGAAATTCTAGGGTCATGAAATACAGTCTGGACAAATCATTTGAGACTGGAGATAAATGATGCTGAAAACTAATCTGATTTTTAGAATACTCTTAGCAACCAAACAGAGATGCACCTGTCAAGAATTATACAGACTGACAATGCCAGGTAATGAATATGAGAAGAATTCCCAAGTTATAGCTTGGTGCAGCTGGGAAAATATATGTGATTGGTTAATACTGCCTTCCCAGGGCCCTAAGCAGTGGCAGCCTTGGTGTTCTTGGTGTCCTTAATCCTGTTAATGCCTCAGATCCTTAAATAATAGTGGTAACTGTGGTTTGGAAGACTGAGCAACAGGCATAGTTAAATAATTTTAAACCCCTGACCTTACTTTGTTTACATCAAAGCCATATAATACCTTATACTTTACAAATAAAAGAAGTCAAAACTATCTACTTCACCTCTTGGGAAGTGGGCATCATGTTCTTAAATTACTTTCTGCTGTCTGGAGGCTATGGAATCCTTAGAGGGTCATGAAAAAATTTGGGTTAGTTTGCAAGACCTGAGAGAGCTAGCTATACCATTCACTGTCCAGTCTCTGCATAATAGGATAATGTAGGACTTCTCTCATGTCCTGGCTAGAGTAGTCTGTGAAGCTGGACCATCTCAGCTAGTCACCTTAAAATTGGCCTGAGCAGTTTTTAGTCCAAAGCAAACTTTGGGTGGTGTCTGTCAGCTTAGTGAAATTATAATAGTCCTGTTGAAATTATCATTGTGGAGCCTCACTATTCCTTTGGAGACTTCAAAGATCACTGTTAGGCCATGGTCTTGGTTCACTTCAGAAAAGTTAAACATTTTAAATGTCATATGAACAGATCTCAAAGATGTTAAAGGATCAATATTTGTTATGTACTTCCCAAGTACAGAAACTTAATTCCTAGTTCCCTGATAGAGACTCAAACCCAAAGTCATGTACAGGAAGCTAGATGAAGCCATTTTTTTTCTAGAGTTAGTAATCTATATGACCATTAATATCACAACAAAAAGTTTAATATACACATATGTGTATATTAATTGTATAAATTTTGAAATAATATTTATGCCTTATGAAAAAGTTTTAAAGAGTCAAAATAAAGTCAAAGAGTTATGCAATAGAGATAATAGAATAGTCCCTACTTTTGGTTTTTCTTCTATATCCCGTCAGATGGCTCTTCTGACATGAGATAGGATTTTGGAATATATTTTAATAAGCATACTTGGTTTCAGGGAAGGAGAGAGCCACACTCCAACTCCAAAGCCAGTTTTAATTTTTAATTGAACTGGTACTAAAAAGAAAAAAAAAACACCATTTGCAATACATGTCTACAGAGAACAGCAGAAACAAACATTTGGGAAGATTTATAAAATTTTATCCTGAAAGATAAAAACAAAACATGGTTATAACCCCAATTTTAGGGAGGTCTCCTTTTGGCAAGTCATATCTGATCAAATGAAAAGCATTTATCCATCTTACAAGTTATATTTTTATAAATATTGAATAGCCATACTATTTGACGAACTGGTATCATACTATGTCTAGGGGCATTGTCTCCTCTACCATATGAAAATTTCAAATAAATTCCTTTTACATATGTATATATTTTAGGAAACAAAAAGGTGGCTCTCTGAGAAAATCAATAAGACTGACAAAACTTTAACCAAACTAACCAAAAGAAGGAGAGTTTACAAATTAATAAAATTTGATATGAAAAAAGAGATATTACATAGACACCAAAGAAATTCAGAGAATCATAAGGTATNTAAAAGAAATGAATGAACATCTTGATATATATGATATACCACAGTTAAACCAAAATGAAATAAATAGTTTAAAAAGACCCATACCCCTAGTGAAATGTAGGCAGTAATTAAAAAATCTCTCCACCAAAAATATCCCAGAGCTAGTTGGATTCAGTATAGATTTCTACTAGGCTTTCAAAATATAATTAACCTCAATATTTCTCAAATCATTCCATAAAATAGAAATTTAAGTGTAACTGGAGGTTTCTCTCCCACCCACTGTTTCCTGAATAACCACTCTGAGGTTTAATATTAATTACAAACTGTTTGGCCTATTAGCTCAGGCCTATTGTTGGCTAGTTCTTACATCTTAAATTAATCAATTTTTATTAGTCTATATATTACCATGAGGCTTGTGGCTTGTTACCTTACATCTTGGTTCTCCAGAAGCTGCTGGCATCTCCCTGACTCTGCCACCTTTCTCCCTGTATCTGTTTGGATTTCCCACCTGTTTGGCTCAGCCCTGCCATTGGTCAAAGAAGCTTCTTTATTAGTAATGGTAATAAAACATATTTACAACATACAGAAGTGTTGAAATAAGTGCGGCGGGGCTGCGTCCCCAACACCCGGCTGCCCGCATGGCTAGCTTATGCCCGAAATAATTACACAGAAACTGTATTCTTTCAAACACTGCCTGGCCCGTTATCTGTAGCCTCTTATTGGCTAGCTCTTACATATTGTTCTAACCCATTTCTAATATTCTGTGTAGCCCATGAGCTGGCTTACCAGGGAGGATCTTAACCTGCGTCTGTCTGGAGTGGGAGCATCATGGCGACTCACTCACTAAGCTTCTTTCTCCCAGAATTCTCTTCTGTTTTCTCCACCCATCTAATTTTCTGTCCTATGAGGGCCGAGGCAGTTTCTTTATTATTAAGAAACTATTCCCACATCACAGAAGGGCATCCCACATTACTTAAGGAACATTTCCAAAATCCTACTATGGAGCCTGAAAGACCTATAGTCATTTTCGAGAACATTCCGTTTCACTTAAAAACAAAAATATTACTAAATCATGTTTCAAAACCTCCATTGAAACACTATTCCTACAAAGAAAGATATCAAAACTAAAATGACAAGAGGTAAAAAATTAAGTCTCATATGTCATTTCAGTATATATCCCTTAGCATGCTTTATTCTCAGCAGTTTGAATTTCCTGAGACAGTCAATTGGAAACCTCTGTGGTAGTGCATTTAGTGAATAGTTTAAATAAATTTTTTCAAGTAATTTTGGAGAATATTATAAATTTTCAGGCAACTATTGAAAGATTATTAATTTTTACAAAAGATAAGAATGTATAAAAACTTCATATTATTGTGGAACATTAACAATAATGTAAGCACTAGTTTTCTAAAAGTTAAAACACCAAAAATAATCAGCTTTGTTATTTGAAAGAGAAACTGAAATTGTGTGCTGTTGTGTAGATGATTATCTAATATTTATTGATTTCATCTCACAAATTGTGTTTTTCAGCTTCATTAATTGTGTGAGAATTAGAGTAATGCATAAATTATAAGAATGGTACATGTTGCTCCAACTGTATTATATAGCTGTACAATGTGTAGTTATATAAAATACAAGGCACTGAGAAGATGCTGACAACTTCTATTGCCTTTGGTGGATCACCACTTTGTACAATATAAATTATGTATTTTCCAAAACCAATTCCAAGTACATTGAATTATGAACATGTTTTAATTTAATACTACACTGAATTTCTATTAACCTGCCATATTCGCTAGGAACAGTTTTATCACTATGACATTGATACACTAAGATTCATAATTTGGATAATTGATAAAAATGAATTTTATCTTCAGTCATTTAATTGAATATGCATCTGTATATACAGCAGTGGTTTGCAACCCCTGTGGCAAATCACTATCTCTAAAAACATTTACATTACAATTCATAACAGTAGCAAAAGTACAATTATGAAGTAGCAACAAAAATAATTTTATGGCTGGGGATCACCACAGCATGAGGAACTGTACTTAAGGGTTGCAACATTAGGAAAGTTGAGAATCACTGAAGTACAGCAATATTGTTTTCCACTGGACTTAGTAAACTTTAAAAATCTTTACTTTTGATAATAAGAACTGGTGTGAAAGTTTAAAATTACCAAAATAATTGAATCTTTTATTTGAGTTATGAGATGCTACTTAGTAACACTGACATCATTTCTTAAAATCAGTCTTCTACTGAAAGAGCCGATACTGCAATAGTTATTTTATTTTTTTAAGTATTTACAAAATCTTGCACTTAAAATTATAAAGAATTAACAACCAAAAGAACCAGCTATTTTCTCTGCAAAGTTCTGTTTACAATAGACAGTTGCATCCGAGAAATAAAATTGCAGAGCAACCTCCTTCGAATACCTCCCCAAAACTGCAGGCTGGTACTCACCTCTTCTGGCTTCCTGAGATTATACTTTGGTGGCCAGAACTGTTACTAAGCAAACGTCAATAAACAATTTGTATACTATCATTTGCTTTTTGAGAAAGACAAAATTCACTACCTCTTTTTGTCATCATTAGATTTTATTTTTAACATGCAAAGACAGAAGTATTAGCAAGTTGTCACATTTGTTTTCATAGCTTCTTGTACCCCTGGCCTTCTTGAAGTTTCCCTTTCTCTTCCCAGTAGCCTGCCTTCTGTTTGCATGACACATAATTTTATCCCACTTTTCTCCTGGTTGAAATCATTTTCCTTCATGAGCTGCACAGGAACAAGAGATTTGAAAATAGAAAGAGGATTTATTGGGAAGGGTTTCAGTGGGAGATGAGAGGGACGGGACAAGAGAGGAAATGGGGGTGGAAATGGCTAAAATTCATGATATAAATGTGTGAAACTCTCAATCAACAAAAATAAGTATCTTCTTTCTCTCCCCTAGTTCCCTTTCTAGTGTTATGACCTACTCTCAATACAAAGGGGGGGGGGGGGGAGAGAGAGAGAGAGAGAGAGAGAGAGAGAGAGAGAGAGAAGAGGAAGAGGAAGAGGAAGAGGAAGAGGAAGAGGAAGAGGAAGAGGAAGAGGAAGAGGAAGAGGAAGAGGAAGAAGAAGAGGAAGAGGAAGAGGAAGAGGAAGAAGAAGAAGAAGAAGAAGAAGAAGAAGAAGAAGAAGAAGAAGAAGAAGAAGAAGAAGAAGAAGAAGAAGAGAGGGGAGGTAGGGAGTGAGGAGGGGAGGGAGGGAGTGAGGAGGGGAGGGAGGGAAGGAGGCAGAGAGGGAGGGAGGTTCTAGGATATGAATGCTTGAAATATGTTTTTCAGTGCTTTGTAGTAAGAGGAGGAGCGGGCTGCATCCTGCCGCCCAGCTAGCTTAACCTCCAAAATAATCTCACAGAAACTGTATTCATTTAAAATCATCCTTAGATTTTATTGTTAACATGCAAAGACAGAAGTATTATCATTATCTCTAGCCTCTTATTGGATAACTCTCACATCTTGATTAACCCATTTCCATTAATGTGTATTGCCACTTGACTGTGGCTTACCAGCATGAGTCTAATCAGGGTCCGTCTCGGGCAGGAGAATCATGGCATCTGCCACACTTCCCTTCTTCCCAGCATCCTGTTCTGTCTACTCCGCCCACCTAAGGGCTGCCCTATCAAAAGGCCAAGGTAGTCTTTTTATTCAACCAATGAGAAAGCAAAACACAAACAGCAGAACCTCCTACACCAAACTTAACTTACTTTAAACATTTCCAGTCTAGTCAGTTTACTGCAAATGCCATGGTTTCATTTCTCTTCACTGGTAAATAAAATCCCATTGTTTATATTCCATTACTATCTACACCTCATTATATTTATGTATTCATCCATTCAAGGATATGTAAAAGGGGATATTTTTAAATGCTGTGTATAATGCAACAATGAAAACTAATGTGTAAAAATCTCTGCGGTGGGACTTACAGCCCATTGATATTTATCCAATATAACCAGAACTGATGTAGCTAGATCATACAATAGCAGTATATTTAAGATTTCTTTCCTTGCTGATTTGTTTATAATGGAATTTTTTATATAGCCCAGGACATACTGGAACCTGCTCTGTAGACCACTCTGAAATTAAATGTAAGGTAATCCCCCTGCCTTAGCCACCTGTGTACTGGGATTTTAGCTGCTGTATGTCACCAGGTAAAGCTTTATTCTTTTTTTTTTTTTTTTTTTTTTGAAAGTGAACATTCAATGTTTTTATTTTTGGATCTGGGTTACATAACTATTTATTTATTTATTTATTTATTTATTAAAGATTTCTGTCTCTTCCCCACCGCCGCCTCCCCTTTCCCTCCCCCTCCCCCTATCAAGTCCCCCTCCCTCGTCAGCCCAAAGAGTAATCAGGGTTCTCTGCCCTGTGGGAAGTCCAAGGACCACCCACCTCCATCCAGGTCTAGTAAGGTGAGCATTCAAACTGCCTAGGCTCCCACAAAGCCAATATGTGCAGTAGGATCAAAAACCCATTGCCATTGTTCTTGAGTTCTCAGTAGTCCTCATTGTCCGCTATGTTCAGCGAGTCCGGTTTTATCCCAGGCTTTTTCAGATCCAGGCCAGCTGGCCTTGGTGAGTTCCCGATAGAACATCCCCATTGTCTCAGTGTGTGGGTGCATCCCTCGCGGTCCTGAGTTCCTTGCTCGTGCTCTCTCTCCTTCTCCTGATTTGGACCTTGAGGTTCTTTTGAGAAATCTCCACACTTGTTTCCAAAGTGACTATATCAGATTGCACTTCAATAAGAAATGAGTATAGTATCTTCTCTCATATCTTTATCGGATTTGGTGCCACCTTTTTAAAAATAATGGCTAAATTTTTATACTATATATACTCTTAGTGGTAGTGCTGGGGATCAAACACATGGCCTCAAACATATGAAATACATATTCTGCCACTGAACTACATCCCCAACTCAGTAAATTTTTTTTTTGGTTAGTAGACTTTGGTAATTTTTGTTGTGCTTTTATTATGAAGCTGTTCAATTTCGTATGATCCCACTAATCAACTCGAACTAATTTCCTGTAATATTGGTAGTCTTTTCAGAGAGAACTTGCCAATGATTGTACCTTCTTTTTAAAAAGAATTTACTTATCTTATGTTTTAGACCCTTAAGTAAATGATTAAGAAAGACACTTAAAGAAATGCTCAACAGAAAATTGCAAATCAAAACAACTCTGAGAAACCTGTAAGAATGGCCAAGATCAAAAACACTGATGACAACTTATGCTGGAGAGGTTGTGGGGTAAAGGGAACACTCCTGCATTGCTGGTGGGAGTGCAAGCAGGCACAGCCCCTTTGGATATCAGTATGGCGATTTCTCAGAAAATTAGGAAACAACCTTTCTCAAGATATCACCTTTGAGTATATATCCAAAGGTTCCAGGACTTATATTAATGTTAGCTCCGCTTTGAACTGATTTCTGATCAGGGTAAATGTCATCTACCTAATTTTATTCTCTTGCTATTTTCTCCAACATATTCCTTGAGGTTGCTGTCTATTTTCCAATGTAAAAGGTATTTTTGGAAATTATAATTTTCCCCTTACCTTTCCTCCCTCCAAACCTTCCCATGTTATGTTATTCCCCCAATCCTTTCTTTCAAATTTATAACCTCTTGTTCTTTCATTGTTACTACATACATGTATAAATGCATCCTCCACATTTGGAATAATATTACTTGCATGTATGTGTTTTCAAAGCTGCCCATTTGGCATTGAATAAAATATTGTTTGCTCTTCTCTGGATTTATTTAGTTTTTTACAAAGTTGGGTGACTATAGCGGCATGGGGATTATTTCTTAGGCTCCTAGTACATTCCATTTTTCTACATGTCTATATCCTGGTCCATGCTGTCTTTGACTGCTGCATGAGGTCTTTGTCCTTCCATATGACATTTAGCATTTTTGTTAGTTTTGTGAATCATGTTATTGAAATCTTTAATGAAGACTACATTGATTCTAGAGGTTGCTATATGTAACATAATCATTTTCATGCTACCAATTCTGTCAGTTTAGTTCTTCAGTGTCTTCAAGTTTCATGGCAGAAGCCATTTTCTTCCTTGCTTATGTTTATTCATGGATTTTAAAAATACCTATTGTGAACTGGATACTTTTCCTAATTACTTGCTTGGCATGTGACTTATTGATATATAGGAACCCTGACTTCTATATGTTGGTCTTTTCTCTGCTATTTTTCTAAGCATATTAACCAGTGATGATGTTACTGGTAGAGTTTTATGGTCTCGTAAAACATAATCTGTAAATAGATATAATATGAAATCTCCCCATATTAACTCTTTCTTTTGTTCGTCATTTTTAAATTAGTTATGGCTTGAGCAGTATGCTGGGTAAAAGTAGAGGAAGCAGTAAGATTCAAGTCACTCCAGATTTTAGGAAAAATTGTCCCATTTCCCCTCTTAACATTATATTGGCAACAGGTTTCTCATTTACAGTCTTTATCATGTTGAGACATATATCTGTTATTCATAGTTTCTTGAGTTCTTTTTTTAAATTAATTAATTTATTTATTAAAGATTTCTGTCTTTTCCCCACCGCCGCCTCCCCTTTCCCTCCCCCTCCCCCAATCAAGTCTCCCTCCCTCGTCAGCCCAAAAAGCAATCAGGGTTCTCTGCCCGGTGGGAAGTCCAAGGACCACCCACCTCCATCCAGGTCTAGTAAGGTGAGCATCCACGAAACTGCCTAGGCTCCCACGAAACCAATAGGTCCAGTAGAATCAAAAACCCGTTGCCATTGTTCTTGAGGTCTCAGTAGTCCTCCTTGTCCGCTATGTTCAGCGAGACCAGTTTTGACCCAGGCTTTTTCAGACCCAGGCCAGCTGGCCTTGGTGAGTTCCTGATAGAACATCCCCATTGTCTCAGTGTATGGGTGCACCCCTCGCGGTCCTGAGTTCCTTGCTTGTGCTCTCTCTCCTTCTGCTCCTGATTTGGACCTTGAGATTTCAGTCCGGTGCTCCAATGTGGGTCTCTGTCTCTGTCTCCTTTCATCGCCTGATGAAGTTTAATATTCAGGAGGATGCCTATATGATTTTCTTTGGGTTCTCCTTATTTAGCTTCTCTAAGAACCCGAATTATAGGTTCAATGTCCTTTATTTATGGCTAGAAACCAAATATGAGTGAGAACATCCCATGTTCCTCTTTTTGGGTCTGGCTTACGTCACTCAGGTTAGTGTTTTCTATTTCCATCCATTTGCCTGCAAACTTCAAGAAGTCCTTGTTTTTTACTGCTGAGTAGTACTCTAATATGTATATATTCCATACTTTCTTCATCCATTCTTCAATTGAAGGGCATCTAGGTTGTTTCCAGGTTCTGGCTATTACAAACAATGCTGCTATAAACATAGTAGAGCATATACTTTTGTTGTGTGATAAGGCCTCTCTTGGGTATATTCCCAAGAGTGGTATTGCTGGGTCCATGGGTAGGTTGATCCCAAATATCCTGAGAAACCTCCACACTGCTTTCCAGAGTGGTTGCACAAGTTTGCATTCCCACCAGCAATGGATGAGTGTACCCCTTTCTTCACAACCTCTCCAGCAAAGGCTATCATTGGTGTTTTTGATTTTCGCCATTCTGACAGGTGTAAGATGGTATCTTAAAGTTGTCTTGATTTGCATTTCCCTGATCGCTAAGGAAGTTGAGCATGACCTTAGGTGTCTTTTGGCCATTTGAACTTCTTCTGTTGAGAGATCTCTGTTCAGCTCAGTGCCCCATTTTATAATTGGGTTGATTAGCCTTTTACGGTCTAGTTTCTTGAGTTCTTTATATATTTTGGAGATCAGACCTTTGTCAGTTGTGGGGTTGGTGAAGATCTTCTCCCAGTCAGTGGGTTGCCTTTCTGTCTTAGCAACAGTGTCCTTTGCTTTACAGAAGCTTCTCAGTCTCAGGAGGTCCCATTTATTCAATGAGGCCCTTAGTGTCTGTGCTGCTGGGGTTATACGTAGGAAGTGGTCTCCTGTGCCCACGTGTTGTAGAGTACTTCTCACTTTCTCTTCAATCAGGTTCAGTGTGTTTGGACTGATATTGAGGTCTTTTACCCACTTGGACTTGAGTTTTGTGCATGGTGATAGATATGGGTCTATTTTCATTCTTCTACAGATTGACATCCAGTTTTGCCAGCACAATTTGTTGAAGATGCTCTCTTTTTTCCATTGTATACTTTTAGCTCCTTTATCGAAAATCAGGTATTCATATGTTTGTGGGTTAAAGTCAGGGTCTTCTATTCGATTCCATTGGTCGACTTCTCTGTTTTTATGCCAATACCAAGCTGTTTTCAATACTGTAGCTCTGTAATAGAGTTTGAAGTCAGGGATGGTAATGCCTCCAGACGTTCCTTTATTGTATAAGATTGTTTTTGCTATCCTGGGTTTTTTGTTTTTCCATATAAAGTTGATTATTGTCTTCTCCAGATCTGTGAAGAATTTTGATGGGATTTGAGTTCTTTTTTTTGATGAACAAATAAAAAATTTTTTGTCAATGCCTTTTGTCTATTGAAATAATGTTATAACTTTTGTTCTTTAAGAACAATGATAAAATTAATATATTTAAAAAAAACCAAATCACTCTTGCTGATCCATCCCAGAGACCTCTTTGTGGTGATCAGAACATATCTTGTGCCTGAATTTCTGCTTTTGGGTTACTTTGATAGTAAGTGTGTTCATACTTCTTCCCTCTGGTGGCAGATAACATCAATTTTAACTTTTGTTTTTATATCTGTAGAACTTGGCAGATAATTCAGGATCAGACTTAATTCAGCTACAGACTTACAGTCTTCGATTTAAAGCTGAAAATTTTACCTAACATGATGTTTTCAAGTTTTCTGCAAAAGAGCTTCTATACCCTTTCTGATTATATTGCTCATAACTTGCAAACCCCCGCGAGCGACTGACTTTCTTCCTAGCATGTACATGTGTATTTTGAGCATTCCCTGGTAGCCTTTTGGGTTGATTGCCCCCACTTTCCTTCCCAAAAAACCTGGCAGTATGCATGTGATTATGAGTGTGTTATTGTTTATAAAGCCTTGCATTTACATGATCAAATGCACAGTTTACCAAAAAGCATGGCATCTGCCAGGTTCAAATGAGTGTAGCATATCAAAACATCGTATTGAGCAAGATTGCAAAGCTTTGGAGACATGGAAATCATTTTCAAGTAAATCTGAGTAGAATATTTAATAGTTTTGTTTTGTTTCTCTCTTCCACATTATTATTATTTTTACATGAGGTTTTATGTTGTTTTTAATTCAAAGATTTTCATACAATATACATCTGAGCATATTCCCCACGCTTTACTTCCCTACCCACCCACTTTTTAATGGAACTCACAGACAGATTAATATGGATGATCTTCAATATATAATTTTTGAAAGGTTTATTGGCTGTTATGTGTGTGAGTATTTTGCCTGTTTGCATATTTGTGTATAGGTGTATTATCACATGCATGCCTAGTGCCATTGATAGTCAGCTGAGGTGTTGGGTCCCACAAAAACCACAGCTGATGGCTATGGTCATTCATGTTGTGTTGGGAATCTAGTCTGGATTCTCTGCAAGAGCAGAATTGCTATTACCACTGCACCATCTTACTAGCACATATATATATGCGTGTTATATATGTATATGCGTGTTATATATGTATGTATATATACATATATATTAAGTTCCATTAGGATTAAAATATTAAGCATTATTTAGCTACCTTAGTCAAGTTTTGAATTTTGTCCTTTTCCCCCGAGAGTAATGATAGGCTGAGTAGTGATTTCTCTCTGGGCTAAGCAGCAGCAGGGAGCTGCAACCACTAGTCAGTCAGATTACCTTAAAAATAAATACCTGATATTGTAAGGTGTCCTGGCTATTTTTATGTCAACTTGACACAAGCTAAGGTCATCTGAGAGTAGAGAATCTCAGTTAAAGTCAGGAATTTTTTTATATAAGAGATGAATCTATTTTCATTTTAAGAAAAATAGAAATATCAATCTAAAGAAAAAAATCAAGTCCATAAAACAGTATAGCCTGTATTATGAGTTCCCACCTTCTTCTTCATTCTTGGCGATATTTCACAGTCTGATGCAGCCCTCCAAGACTGGCTGTCAGTCTGACAGACTCACATCTATCATCCCATCTATATATCACTCACAGGAAGAAGCATTCTGCATGATTGGCTCTGCCATCTTTAACACAGAAGTGCTCCCATATTTCCACAGAATAGTTTCTGGATCAAAAAAAAAAGTGAAAGAAAAAAAAAAGAAAAGAAATAAAATGTCTCCATATGATCAGTCTGCAGGGAAGCCTGTAGGACATTTTCTTAGTGACTGAGTCCATTGTGGGTGGCACTATCCCTAGGTTGGTGATCCTGGGTTCTATAAGAAAGCAGTATGAGCAAGCCACAGGGAGCAAGCCACAGGGAGCAAGCCAGTATGTCTCCAGATTCCTGCCCTGTTTGAGTTTCTTTCCTGACTTTCTTTGATGATGAACAATGATGTGGAAGGGTGAACAAATAAAGCCTTTCCTTCCCAACTTTCTTTGGTCATGGTATTTCACTGCAGCAATAGTAACCCGAAGGCAATAAGGTCTTCCCTTCTGATAAGCTATGATGTTCAGAGGTTTGCGAGTACAAAGTGCATTGTTTACTGGGGGAATTTTCAATTCATGATGAAAGTTAGATAAATTCTATCCATGGTAAATCTCTACAGTTAAATAAATCACAACTAGAAATATTCCCAAGAACTTCAAAACTTAAAACACATGTCACTTCTTTGACTTGACTTTGGTTAAGTCCAAAAATAATACTTTCCTGGGGAAATTACCTCTCAAGGAAGAGACAGTTTTGTTTGTTTGTGTTTTTAATTTTGTAGGGAAGGATGAATGGTATAAAAGATGAAAAAGGTCTGTCAACACCACAGGAAGGCAGGAGATCGTGATGATTTATCATAATGTGGTATAGTGTAGAGGGGATAATGTTCAGTTGAAATTCAGACAAATTACTCAACACCTGTGAGCCTTGTTTTCCTTATCAGTGAGCTACATTAATAGCTCCCCTACTTATAGAGTGATGTATAACTGTAAGGAATCTTGAGTGATTTCGTATCAACATCATCAACATTTCAAAGAAGAAACAAAGGAATGAAAAAAATCCAGGCTGGGGAAATAGCTACATGGGTATCTCTCTGAACTAAAAAGAACAGGAGGGTTTGATGTGCAAAAAAGAGGACCTGAGCTCACATATCCAGAACCCACGTAACAGCTGGATGTAGTCATGCATTAATCTGTAATAACAAGACTGGTGGTCAAGTCTGGGTAGTCCTTGGAAGCTTGCAGATCTAGTAGCCTGCCCAGATAACATGAGAGGTGAAAACTATCATCCTATGAACTTTGTACGTTTGCATTCACACACCGGAATATACATGCATGTCATTCACATACAAATATAACAGAAGTAAACAAAAAAGAGTAAAGAATCTAAGACCAGTGTCAAATTAAATGCATTAATACCCGAGTAACAAATAAAAAGTACTCTAGACAACCGGATAACTAGATGTTCTTGCATTGGAGGATTGTATTTTATTTGGGAGTTAATTTTGCCTAGCATATGACATTAGAATCTTTTGGTTTTAGTTTTTTGGGGGCAAAGGTAGTAATTTCTTCTCCCATCACCGAGGAACTAACATATAAGAAACATGTCCAACTGGACAACTTTAAAAAAAAAAAAAACAGGCTGTCTGGGCTGGATAACCTATTATTTAAACAAAACTGAACCTTTCTCTTACTGAAAACTAATTAGATGGTGGCAGCAAAGATTTGGATCTGTGTCAAAGGTAAAGAAAAAGGGTAAGCCTTTGGGCTTGGTGTGGCACTGAATTTAAGAAAGGAAAGAAAGCCACAGTGCCAAGGGCATCGATGTTACCCACATCTTTGCTTTCAAACAGAAGTTAAGAGCTGGAGCCCTGGATTAATGAGTGACATATGCCGTGCCCATTAGCCCAAGAGTCATTAGTGTTTCAGGTAAGCACTCTATTGTTTCTTCTGCATAAATGTTTGTGTGTCTGTTTAACTTGAATACGTCTGAAGAACTGACAAAAGTTACATGAGCTAAAATTCAGAGCCCTGGAATCAGAGAATCAGAAGACTGAAAGAAAAATAATCAAAGAGCTGTTTGTCTTTTTTTCCCATTGGAGAGGATGGGCTGACTCTAAGACATAATTTTAACAATACATTCCTATTTACTATATTTCCTGTATTCCTTTCATATATTGTTCTACCGTATAGAGTCTATATATGTCCCTGGTTAGCCTAGGCCATCATGACGGCCTAGAGAATCATGATAATATAGTATAACAACAGGTCTTCTCTCTTCTCAAAGATCAGTCTGTTACCACTTCCCACTTTCAACCCATGGTGTGAATTCCATATTTTGTGGACATTTCGGTCCAGCAAGGGGGTACAGAAGAAAAGAAATTATTAGGCAATTCACAAAAAGATTTTTCTTTAATACACCCTCAAAGAGTTTGAAGCCTTAGAAGAACCTTGCTAAATAAATCTACCAGTGACCCTTTAAGGACATCTATAAAGAGAATTGGAAGAATATTATACATTAGTACGGAAGGATATTTAGTGGAGAGGAAGAGAAACCAAACTCAACTTGATTGGCCACTTGGTTCTCACATATGGTACCACTTTGGTCTTGGAAACTTCCCAAAGGATAACAGAAATGAGTTCATCTTTTAAATTGAGGCTTGACCAATATCGATGCTTGACTCCAAATCCAGCACAGTCTTAAGTGTGAAATAGACATTCTCTTCTAATTATCCAATCATAGAGTCAGCAAGAGATTAGCAACACAGAGCAAAATTAACTCAACTGTATTGATTTTGAATTTTGCTGAGCAACAGATTATCTCCAAAAGACAGTAGTCTTACATGGTAACCACTTGTTTCTTCAGGATTCTAGATAAGCAGTTTGGAACTGACTCATCTGGGAGGTTCTCATCCTACTTTTGCCATGAGTCACGCCATTGGGACAGCAATTAAATGTGGTCTCAATGATGTTTTTCAGTATGTGTTGCTGTATATGGCTAGACATTTGAAGTCTCCTCTAAGTGATCCCTCTTCCATGGTTTTTTTTCTGAATCTTTCACAAGGCAGCATTTATTCTAAGAGGGCAAGGAGGGGGTGGGGTAATTCAAGGACTGCTTTCATCAGAACCTCAGAACACATATAATGTCAATTGCTCCCATTTGTCACAAATTTCTTTAAAATAGTCACTATCTTACATCCATGAATCAGGCTGATATAAGTTATTTGGAACTTAGTTGCTCCCTATCCCATGTGGTCTGTACATAGTTCCCATTACTACATAGCCTAAGATAGATACGACAGAGTCTGTGTCTGGCTCCTCATCCTACATCTCAGAAATGAAACCTACTCATAGCACCTGACTGTGATGAATCCTCATATTAATTCACTTTTTTATTTTGTGTAATAGAGCACATCTCAAACATCCTCTGGAAACCCTAGAGATGTATAAGTAGCTTATAAAATGTATAGGTAGTTCAAAAGGTTATGAATGATTTTCTTTTTGGTGTATTTTCTTTGTGTTTCCACATTAACTCAATAGAGTGTTCTTTTCATTTGTATAAATAGCACACAAGAACTTCTGCTCCAATTAGAAATCAGGCTTCTGAGGAATGAGCTGCTAGTTTGTTAATTATTCCATTTTAGGAAAAGAGAAGCATAGATTGCATAGTGTTCAGACGATTTCAGGAATAACATATGATCTGGTTTTTTTTTCTGATAAATAGTTCATAGTTGTTCTTTTTAAAATAACTGCAATCACTAGGAACTTCATTGTGTCTCTTCTGAAATTGCTGTTTTAAATTATTTAAGCAAAAGTGATAAGATACTTGCTTCACATATTTCCCTTGTATTGACTTGTGCAAATGTTGCATTTGGCTAGTTTCCTTTGGGACCCAAATTTAGAAATCTTACCACTCTGAATAAGGACTTGAAAACTATTTTTTTTCTAGTTGGACATCTTATTTCATCAAAGAAGAAATATTTGTAGAACTATTTTATTAGCTCTTTAAGAAGTACATTTATGAGTAGTGTAATTTTCTTGTGATGTTTCTGTTCTTTGCTCATGAAAGGCAATTATAGCTGTGATGTTTTTCTGAGTGTCCTGGCATCAAGCTGCCAGGTAAATAGGATCAAAGACTATACAATCTACCAGTGGAACCAAACCTGCAATTTTGAAAAACAGCTCAAAGCTGTGTGAACTTTGTCTTCCAAATAGTAGAGATAATGGATCTGAAGGAACAGAGCATATGATACAGAGCAGAAGATAAAAGATGTTTCTGGATAAAAAAAAAAGATGGATCTTATTCCTTTAGGACTCTCTGGTCTCAAATTCATCTTTATCCCTATGTTTGTGCTTTCTTAAATTTGGTCTTTAAGATAAAACCTCTGATTGGAGACTTGACAGCTTTCTCTAACAGCTAATTGGTAACTATAATCTAGTCCACATAGGATCTTTATCTCTTGCTTCTATTCCAACAGTGTTTATTAGCTCCAAAATCTCAAACTTCACTCTTGGTTCTCATATGTACTCATTTTAATTTTAACATTGTAACTGTCTCCTTCTGAAACTTCTCTAGATTTCTGGGATGTATTTTCTCCATTAGCTCTGCACACCCACTTGCTCTCTGTCACCCCTGCAATCCTTACCTTTTCTAACCTTAGCCTCTTCTATTGTCTCTCTCTTTCTCGTGACACTAAAAGCCTTAACTTTCCAATTTTCTCTCTAGTCACTCTCCAATGATTTACTTAGATTGGAATAACCCTGTGCTTATAACTTTCACCTAGAAGTGTAATAGGCACCCCAAACTTGACATGACCATAACAGAGTTATAAACTTTGACTCCTACCTTCTCTCTGCACTGTCTCCAGTTCAGAGTTGTGTCAACACCCTAACAGTTGACTCAAGTCAAAAGTACAGATATTTGTTTATTTAACCTTACTCTAAATTAATACACAAACTCCTCCCTGCCTTTACATCAGCTGTGGATTCACAATCCAGCTGATCTTTCTATCCCAGCCACTTTTCTCCTATTCCAAAATATTCCTATTCATTTCCTGAACAACTGTGTTTGCCTCCTTACTTTGATGCATGGTTAAATTTCTGTTGTTATTTGTATTTTAAATTATTACTAGTTATTACTTTGTTACATTTTACCTTTAGTTTTAATGTATTTTTTACTTTTTAATGAACATAAATTCTTTTCTCATATAATATATCCCAGTTAAAGTTTTTTCTCCCTCTACTCCTCACCACCTCTCTTCCCAACCAGTTTCACTTTCTGTTTCCTTTCTGTGTTGCATTAGAAAGAAAAATAAAATAGACTTCTAAGAGATAAGAAGAAACAAAATATAATAGAATAAATAAAAAACCATCACATCAAAGTTGGGCAAGGCAAACCAAGAGAAAGCAAAAGAATCAGATATCCACTTGTTCACACACTCTCAAGTTCCATGAAAAATACTAAACCAAAAGGTATAAGACACTAGCAGAGGACTTGGTTGCAGAGGACAGATGTGTTTTGGCCCTGTGCTTGCTGCTTTAGTCTCTGTGAGGTCATGTAAGTTTGATCAGTTGATTTAAAGGGGCTTGTTCTTGTGATGTTCTCAATCTGCTCTGGGACTTGCACTTTCTGCCTCCTCTTCTGTGAGGTTCCCTGAGCTCCAAGAGATTTGATGGAGACATCCCATTTAATGCTTTGTTTTCCAAGGTCTGTCTCTCTCTCTGTCTCTCTCTCTCTCTGTCTCTCTCTCTGTCTCTCTGTCTCTCTGTCTCTCTCTCTCTCTCTCTCTCTCTCTCTCTCTCTCCATGTATGTCTGTGGGTCTCTGTGTCTGCTCCCATCTGATGCAGGAGGAAGCTTCTCTAATGACTGAAAAAGTCACTGATCTATGAGTATGTCAGGCTATCAGTGGAAGGCCATTTTATCATCAGTACTTTTTTTTTAAAGACTGCTTTTATTTTTGGTTGTGAAGTTAGCCTTTAACAACTGATCCATCTCTTCAGTCCTTTTATTTTTATTTTATTTATTTTTTAAAATATTTATTTATGTATTTATTTATTTTTTTATTATGTATACAGTGTTCTGTCTGCATATATGCTTGCAGGTCAGAAGAGGGCACCAGATCTCATTAGAAATGGCTGTGAGCCATCCTGTAGTTGCTGGGAATTGAACTCAGGTCATCTGGAAGAGCAATCAGTGCTCTTAACCTCTACATCATCAGTCTGTAGGGCCGCTGACAGTGGGACCAGGACTTATTCCTAGTGCTTGAACTGGCTTTTTGGAACCCATTCTCATTGGAGGGATACCATGATTAGCGTAGATATAGGGGAGAGGGCCTTGATCCTGCCTCACAGAGATGTACCAGACTTTGTTGACTCCCCAGAGGGAAGCTTTACCCTTTCTGAGGAGTGGATGGGGGTGAGGTGGGCAGAAGGCGAGTAAAGCAGAAGGAGGGGAGGGAGAGCAACTGGGATTGGTATGTAAAATAAGAAAAGATCGTTTAATTAAATCAATAAAATTAAAAAAAATACCAGTTGTGTTTGGTTTTACCTTAGGTCTCTGGTCTATCCAGTCTCTGGTTTTTGGTCTCCCAAACAATGTCAGGTATGTTTTCCATCTCATAAAGTGGGCTTTAAATCAAATCAGACATTGGTTGGTTACTACCACAAGGTTTGTGCCACCGTTGCTCTAGCACATTTTGCAGGCAGGACAACATCGTAAATCAAAAGGTTTTTACATTTTACTTTTGGTAGCCTGCAGAGTATCATCCCATATTGAAGTCATTAGAACATGAGGGTAAAAGTTTTGTGTATGCATCAGGTCAATCTCTCCTTGTTCAATGAGTTGTATGGCTATTTGTCTCCAAAAATGGGACCTGGCTGTCATTTATGTAGAACATCCTGTAGTCTAGGCAATAGCCAGGGGTTGTTTGGGGGATCTCCATGGGACCCCTTTAGGTCAATAACTCATTTGGGTATAAGCCAGTCCTAGTATTAGAAGTTTTATTTGGTAATAAAAGATTGCCAGTTGGGACTTCATCTCCTTCATTATTTGGAGACTTCATTAGGATTGCCTTAATATGTATCAGGAAATTTCCACTTCACTGGGTTTTCATACTATCCCACGAATTTTCCTCAATTCTAGCTGTCTCTCTTCACATTCCCTCCATCAACCCTGTCTTCCCTCCTCCTCCCCTACTGATACTATAGTTCCAGTTCTCCCTAAAAATGGTTCATCCATAAAATCTATTTCCTCCTCCCAGGAAGATCCATGTGTCCACCTTAGTCCTTTACTCTATACCTAATCATTCTAGGTCTATGGACTTTATCCTGTTTATCATTTATGTAAAGGCTATTATTCACATATAAGTGAATACTTACTATATTTAATCTTTATGATTCTGGGTTACTTCACCCATAATGATTTTATTCTAGTTCCATCCATTTACCTGTAAATTTCATGATGTCATTTTTAATAACAGAGCAATATTTCACTGTATAAATGAATCAAATTTATTTTATTTTTCTTCTATTAAGGGACATCTAGATTTTTCCAATTTCTGACTAATATGAATAGACCAGCAATGAACAGAGTTAGCAAGTGTTCTTGTGGTAGAATAAAGAATCCTTTGGGTATATGCCCAAGAGTGATATAGCTGAATTTTGAATCAGATTGATCCCAACTTTCTGAGGAACTACCATAATGATTTCCATAGAAAGTGTATAAGTTTGCACTCCCAACAGCAATGGAGGAGCATCCCATTTGTTCTACATCCTTGCCAATATGAGCTGTCACTTATGTCATTGATCTTAGTCATTCTGACAGGTATAAGATGGAATCGCAAAGTAGTTTTGATTTCCATTTTCCTGATGGCTAAGGACATTGAACATTTCTCAAACTGTTTCTCAGAGAAACACTTACTGGGAATTCTCTGTTCAGATGTATACACTATTTTTAAATTAGATTATTTTGAGGTTTTTATATTTAGTTTCTTGAATTCTTTATATATTTCTGATACTAGTCCTCTATTGTATGTGGAGTTGGTAAAAAAAATCTTTTCCTTTTCTGTAGGCTACCATTTTGTCAGAAATGACAGTGTCCTTTTTTCCTTAGAGAAACTTTTCAGTTCCATAAGATCCCGTTTATTAATTGTTGATTGTATTGGCTATGTTAATGGTATTCTGTTCAGAAAGTCTTCTCCTAAGCCATTGAGTTCAAGACTATTCTCTGCTTTCTCCTCTATCAGGTTGAGTGTATCTAGTTTTATGTTGGGGTCTTGATGCACCTGGATTTGAGTTTTGTGCAGGGTGATAAGTATGAATTTATTTACAGACTTCCAGTTTGATGAGCATCATTTGTCAATGATGTTGCCTTTTATCCATTATGTAATTCTGGCTTCTTTATCAAAAATCAACTGTCCATAGGTGTGTGGATTTATGTCTGGGTCTTTAATTCAATTAACTTAATTAACATGTCTGTTTCAATGGCAATATCATGATGTTTTTTATTACTATAGCTTTGTAGTATATCTTGAAATTAGGAATAGTGATATCTCCAGCTGTTCAGGATTGTTTCATCTATCCTATTGTCTGTGTCCGTGTGTGTGTGTGTGAGAGAGAGAGAGAGAGAGAGAGAGAGAGAGAGTGTGTGTGTGTGTGTGTGCATTCCCATAAATCTGAGGAATGTTCCTTCAAAAACTGTGAAGAATTATATTATAATTTTGATAGGGATTGTATTAAACCTGTAGATTGCTTTTGGTAGGATGGCCATTTTTGCTATGGTAATCCTACTATGGTTGTTCCTTCAATCTTCTGATATCTTCTTCAATTTCTTCTTTCAAAGACTTGAAGCTATTACCAAAAAAGTATTTACTTGCTTCATTAGAGTTACCCCAAAATGTTTGATATTATTTGAAGTTATTGTGAAAGGTGTTGTTTTCCTGATTTCCTTCTCACTTCATTTATTATTTGCATATAAAAGGACTACTGATTTTTACAGCCAGACTTTCAAAGAAGAGCTAATGTTTATACTCTTCAAGTTATTTCACAAAATAAAAACAAAAGGAATACTGCCCAATTCCTTTAATGTGGCCACACAGTTACCCTGATACCCATACCACATAAAGACTCAACAAAGAAAGAATTACAGATAAATTTCCCTTATGAACATAGATGTAATATTACTCAATAAAATACTGACAAATCAAATCTAAAAACACTTCAAAAGGATCATCCACAATGATCAAATAAGCTTCATCCCAGAGATGCAGTAATGGGTCAATATATGAGAATCAATAAATCTATTCCACCATATAAACAAACTAAAACAAAAATACATGTTCATCTCATTAGATGCAGAAAGAGCCTTTATTAAATCCAATATTTCTTTATGATAAAAACCTTGGAGAGATTAGTGATAAAATAAAAGTTACATACCTCAGCATAATAAGGGCCATTTAGAGTAAGCCAACAGCCAGCATCAACTTAAATAAAAAGAAACTCAAAGCAATTCCATTAAAATCAGGAACAAGACAAGGTTGTCTACTCTCTCTATATCTATTTAATATAGTACTTGAAGTTATAGCTAGAGCAATAAGACAACTGAAGAAGACCAAGGGGATACAAGTTAGAAAGGAAGAGGTCAGTGTCTTGATTTGCAGATGTATGATAGTATACATAAGTGAATCTAGAAATTTCACTATACCTTTTACGGCTAATTAAACACTTCCAGCAAAGTAGCTGCATGCAAGATCAATTTGCTTTTAGTTCTTTTTTTTTAAATATGTATGTCTGTATGTAGTCTTGTGCATAACAGTGCCTTGGAATACTAAAAGAGTTGGGGTTATAAACAGGCTTTTGTGAACCTGCCAAAGTGGATGCTAGAAACAGAACTATGTTCTCTATCAGAGTAGTAATGTTCTTAACCTTTGGGCCATCTTTCCTGCCCCATGATGCTAAAATACATACATTGTAAAAGGAATTTTATAATGAAACTTCATGAAGCGTTCAGAAGTGATCATCATACTTTCAGCATTATTTATAGTGATTGCTATACCATCTAAATTTTTAGACAGCTAAAACAGATAAATTAAAAAAAACTCTTGATATTTATATGTATATGGTTTCAGGGCTAACTGCTCTGAATTGGACAACAAATAAGAGGCTTATGCCCAGGAAAGGCTCATCTCCTTCCAGTAGTCACTTGCATGTATCTTTTTTTCTCTCTCTCTCTCTCAATGAAAAATAAGCTATCAATCTGAGGGTGAGTGAGAGGGCACATGGGAGGGGCTAGCGAGATTAAATGGAAAGGTAATATAATTCTATTTCATTTAAAACAAATTTATAAAAAACTATTGATAGAAGAAAATTGTGCTGTTATCCAACAGAGACCGCTACAATGACTAAGTATGTGGTGGAGAAATGGGAGAGAAGAGAAGCAGAGCGGTTCAGGTGCCGTGGAGAAAGGAAGAACTGGAGGCATGACCGTGGCAAAGAATAGTGAGATGTGAGTGGCTGCGAGGCCACCTGGGACCATGTTGTGTCCAGGCCTGTGCTGCCATTAAGGGCCATGTCTGGGCCCATGGCTCTACTGCAGTTGGGACCTGTGCTGATGACCATGGCCCATGGTACCTACCACTAAAGACCATGAGGATGCCCATGGACTGGGCTGACACCTGAGGTCATGTTGATGTCCAAGGGTCATGCTGTCACTGGGATCATACTGATCTGAGTGGTGTGTGCCACTCAGTCCCACTCACTGCTACTGGTGATATCTGGGTCCATGCTGCTGCTCAGGGCCATGTCTTGGTCCATTTTCCAACCACAGCTGCATTAATCAGTCTGTGACCTATGTTACCACCAAAGGCCATGCAGATACCCATGGTCTGGACTGCAACCTGAGGCTATGTTGGTGTCTGAGGGCTGTGCTGAGCTGGCCCTGCCCGTCCTGGGAGAACTGGTCCCATTGGTATGAGGATGAGAGCGGGCTCTGACGGTGACATCCAGGAAGGGCTAGTACTTCCTGTTGTAGGGGTCGGGGAGGTGTCCCTGTGGAGGCCTAGGCTCATCAACCCGTTACCACCCAACCCCACAAGAGGGTTTTGAGTTGACCTACCTCAATATCTATCCCATCTATGACCTGCTAGAGCACATGAAGGAAGAAGTCCTGTGGAACCATAGCTCCAGATAATCCAGCACAGGACCAGGAGCAGGATATCCAAAAGGAGACTCGGTGAAAGTGCAATATTGATGGTGTAGCAGAAGCCAGAGGTCAGGAATCAGACCAATGACTCATTGCAGCGAACATTTCCAAGTAAAGCTGTTTGGGCGAAAGGGTCTACTGCCTGACACACTACAGTTCCCAAGGTTGTTATGATGAAAAAACACATGGTGGAGAGGCAGGAAAAACAAGGGGTGAAGTGATTGGATTATTTTTATTTCTATTTTTTTTAATTTTCTTTTGTGGGGCTACAAGAGTGGAGGGCAGACATGAAAGAACTAAGAAATGAGTGAGATTGGGGAGCATGATGTGAAATTCCCAAAGAATCAATAAAAAATTATTTTAAAAGTTGCATTGATCTCAATGGACTTATACTGAATGAAATTCCATCCAAGATGAAATGTTTATATGTTACATCCTTCCATTTAAGTAACATTCCCAGTGACAAAGTGTAGGTCTGGGAAAAGGAATGTGGTTGCCCAGACCGGAGCTAGAGATAAGGATTAAACTTCCTGGTGGAATCTCAAGCACACAAAGTGTCTTTCTTTGTGATGGAAGAAGAGTTCTGTAGCACAATTATGATGATGGGTATACTGTACACATTGCACAAAACTCCATGAAGCTAGTAACCAAAATCACTACTTAAAAAAAAACTCTTAAAAATACACATGAAAATGTGTGAAATCAAATTAAGTTGGGAAATGGAGGTAGCACGGTGGGTCTCATTTCTAGGATAATTTCACTCTACAGAGATATTTAAATATCTAAATATTTAAATCCATTCAAATATATTAAATGCATTAAATCTAAATATTTAAATATCTCCTATATTTATATTTATCTCATAGATTTAAACAATAGCTGGAGGTATTTCTGCTTATCCTATCCCAGAGGGTATGTTGCTATGAGTCCCTGATGGCTTGTGACTGCACTGCTGTAAAGCATTTTGCAATGCCTAGGACAGCCACCCTTAAACCAAGAGTTGTGCAGCACAAAGGTGTTAGGAGAACTGAGACAGAGAGTTTGGGTTATTAGCACTGTTTCAATGTAGATGTTCTGATCTGGCTTACATGGTGCGGTCACATAAGATTTTATCTAGAAAGAAATGAGTAGAGAGTACTGGAATGTGCAGCACTGTGTTTTAGGTCTTTGCTGTCATCAACTAATCAAGAAAAAGGTCTAAAGCAACTGAAAATTCATTTGTTCCTCCATTGAGTCACATTGTGCCTAGATAAAACTCAAATACCTAATCACAGCGAAGAGAAAACACAAACAACTGACAAGAGCTAAACAGTAAACCAACTTATAGAGCAAGTTATCACCTCGGTTTTTCCCTCTGAAAGTTGCAGAACTCCCATAAAGAGTTCTGGACTGTCATCTCTGCTTGTTTGTAGAGGTGGAACAGATCTCCTTTTTTTTGGAGTGACTAGGAAGATTAGCCAAGATGTCCTGGCATTGCTGGGCATCCATTGCCTTCCTTGTTATAATAATAAGACCCAAGACAATGCATTCCATCAACTCTTCACCGGCCTGAAGGGGCACTGGAGGTTGGACAGGTTGTACCACTGGCCACTTGACACTTCATGATTGTTACCAGAGGCAGATGGTCCAGGGCAGGCCAAGGAACAGGCACAACTCTGGTGTATAAGGAAACAAGAAATGAGTACTGCACACCCCTGATGTGAGGAAGTCAACACAAACATCATCAATTCCATCAAGATCAGAAGCCAGAACAAATCAAGAACACTGAAGGTGTATTTTAGTGGCAGAGTGCAGGCCTGACCTCTGTGAGGGGCTGAGCTCAATCCAGCATTAGAAAGAAAAGAAGATAAGGCAGCAAGGGACCAAAAGAATACATTACCTGCAAAGGAGCAACAAGGAAATAAAAAAAGTTCTTCGCAAAAGCACTGGAAGTCAGAAGACAACAAAACAGCTTAATTATAGGGAAGGGTTACACCTGAGAAAACAAGAACTCTGAAGCAGCAAATGTTTTGTTTCATTTTGTTTGCTACTAGATTTTTTTTATTTCCTTTTGAGATTATAATGTAATTACATTTCTATCTTCCCTTTCCTTCCTCTAGTCCCCCATAAAACTCATGGACTTTTTTTTTATTAATTGTTATTATAATGCACATGGATATACATATATATTCCTAACATAATGTGATCGGTATGTATAGTGTTACTTGTATTTATGTTTTCAAGGATGACTCTTTGGCGCCAGACAAACAATTGGTGTGTTCTTCCCTACGGAAGGCTACATCTCCCTCTCCCAGCTTTTCTTGGGTTCCTATCATTCTTTTGTGTCGGGTTGAAACCACTACAGAAAACCACAACCAAACAAAATACAGAGTTATGGGACCAAATTCTAAGAGTTATACCTACAAAACACTCCCACAACTAAAGCTCAGGCAAAATTGCAGATGAGGGGGCAGAAAGATTGTAAGATTTAGAGGATCAGAGAGTTTGCTATGAGAGTGTGTTAGTAATAACAAAAGCTATGCATCTAAGTGTCACCAACTTGACCACCCAAACAAGAGCTGAGCTTGAAAATACCAATAAACATGCCAAACTGGGGTTGATGAGGCCTCAAGTCTACATAAAACAAGCATATATTTAAAAGTAAAAACATGAGAAGAAATTTTCAAAAAAATGAGAAGTCAGAATGTCTTGTAACCAGCATCACACTAAAAAAAAAATTAAGATTTGTTCTCCAGACATTAAACAGACTATACCCAAATGTAAACAAAATTATGTAAGGAAAAGTGTTTAAAGTCAAAATGAATATTAACTACAGAACTCATTAATAATAGAAATCTGGTGTGGTTTAATATGTAGAAATAAAATGTAAGGAACTATGTAGTTGGGTGAAGTAATTAAGTAATTCTATAATTCTTGAACTTTCTAGAAGATGAAAAATTACTAATTTCAAAAAAAAAGTTCCAATAAGTCAAGGACATACATCAAAATTTCCACAGTAACCGCCAATGAGTAGTAAGAAAATATGTAATGAGCTAAGAAAGGAAGCATAATAGAAACAAAAATATAGCTATAAATATAATAATAAAGAAAAAGTTAAGACAAGGGAAATAAATACAAGCAATTCTAAGATAACACTATAAATCCAAACACAACAACTATGGAATACATACTGTAATTAAAAGCTGTTGGTCATCAGGTAGAATAAAAGGAAACAAGTATAACCTTCTTACAAGAGATATAATTTAAATATAAAAACACAGTGATCTCAATATAAAAGAAAAACATGCGAAAATTAAACACATCAAAGCCACTGTAGTTATACTGATGGAATGCATCTATACCAAAGCATGAAGTTGAGACGGAAATCATAGTTCAGAAAAGACGCTAAGAGACTTTGGCACTGGGAGATCCTGGACTCAGGAAATACAGAAGGTTGACCCAGCTAGCTGACTGGTGGCCTCACTTTCTATCATCTTGAGCTGGAAACTGACAGGTGAGAATAAATTATTCACCGCTTTCAAGGGCCGACTGGAAAATTAAGATCTGGTGGTGAATTGACTCCCTAATACTGCTCCATCCTGTTTCAAGGACAGCACCTCCAAAGGCACACTTTTGATGACATTAATTTCTGTTCTGCTCCTTACACAGAATCTAAAATCTTTTCATTTATCAATGTGATTAATATAGTTTCTGATGTCCCAGATGGATACCATGGTGTGTTAACTTTTCCTTGTCTACATGGGGTAAAGAATATAGAATTAAGTTTAATGGATTGTTCGTAATAAACCCTATTGAAAAACAATGACTTTTGGTTCCAAGATGACTCTTCAGGGCTAATAATTTGCAGGGCAGTTCTAACTATGTCTCTATCTCCTGTTCCTAATGCTGCTTTTTTTTTTTTTTTTTTTTTTTTTTTTTTTTTTTTTTTTTTTTTTGGTGGGGAGCAGGAATCTGACCAATTGTTTAGCATTCAGCTGTTTTGACAGTTGATAAGACAGCAATAGGAATAAATAGTACCCAGAATGATAACTTACCTTGCCAGATTTAGATTTCAAAATATGAAAGTAAGGAAGGTAACAGTTTGGAAGTGGGGAATAGAGGGGGATGGTTGGGCTGCATTAGACGTGCAAATGACTGACAGACTGGGTATAGTATTTTAAAAGGAGAGCGACTGCCACACAGCTGACAAAGACAATCACTGAAAGTACAAAAAAATCTAAAGAAGGAAGAGTAGACAAAGAAAGCCTGCTAGATACTTAGATGTGCTCTTGTTTTGTTTCATAGGAGAGTTTCAGGTATACTATCTCATATTCAATATATAATTCTCAAAATATCACGGTTACCTGCGTGAATACATAGAACAAACTTAAATAAGTTTGATGGTCCTTCTTCAGCAGGTATCCTCAGAAAAAAAAAAAAAGGAACTGGTAGACTGAAATTAGTAGGGAAAAACAACCATATGAGTTTAAAAATAAAACAAATTGGGGTTCTTTCCTAAGGAGACAAGAGACTTTTCAAAGATTTAATTAGGTCTTGAAGGCACTGTTCATCAAAGACGTCAAAAATATTGATTCTGAATCCATCAAGATTATAGCCACAATATATTTAGAAAGACAAAGGCATAATGGATTCTTTCTAGAAATGAATTTTCAGGAAAATTAAAGTATGAAAAAATGGCATTACATACAAAATCTTTAGCCACAAAAACAACAGTAACAAACACATACAAAAAGGAGTGGGAGATGTGGTTTAATTAGAATACTAGCCTAGCATATATAAAGCCCTGTGTTCAGTGCCCATGACCGCATAAATTGTCTATGATGGTACATGCCTGTAATCTTGGCACTCCATAGGTGGCAGCAGAAGAATCCAAAAGTTCAAGGTCATTCTTTCAGTACTGAGTGAATTTTAGGCTAGCCTCCTTCATATGAAACCAATCTTGTAACATATAGGCATCCTCCTGAATATTAACTTTCATCAGGCTATGAAAGGAGACAGAGACAGAGACCCACATTGGAGCACCGGACTGAAATCTCAAGGTCCAAATCAGGAGCAGAAGGAGAAAGAGCACGAGCAAGGAACTCAGGACCGCGAGGGGTGCACCCCCACACTGAGACAATGGGGATGTCCTATCGGGAACTCACCAAGGCCAGCTGGCCTGGATCTGAAAAAGCCTGGGATAAAACCGGACTCGCTGAACATAGCGGACAATGAGGACTACTGAGAACTCAAGAACAATGGCAATGGGTTTTTGATCCTACTGCACGTATTGGCTTTGTGGGAGCCTAGGCAGTTTGAATGCTCACCTTACTAGACCTGGAAGGAGGTGGGTGGTCTTTGAACTTCCCACAGGGCAGGAAACCCTGATTGCTCTTTGGGCTGATGTGGGAGGGGGACTTGATTGGGGGAGGGGGAGGGAAATGGGAGGCGGTGGTGGGGAAGAGACAGAAATCTTTAATAAATGAATTAAAAAAAAACATAAAAATAAAACTAGTTGCCAGGCGGTGGTGGCGCACGCCTTTAATCCCAGCACTTGGGAGGCAGAGGCAGGCGGATCTCTGGGAGTTCGAGGCCAGCCTGGTCTACAAGAGCTAGTTCCGGGACAGGCACCAAAGCTACAGAGAAACTCTGTCTCGAAAAACAAAAACAAAAACAAAACAAAAAAAACCAAACTAGTCATTCCACACATATTGTGTAAAGAGTATGAAAAAGCTTAATAACAACACAAACCATGCATTATTCTCCCTCTGAAAGCAAAACAAGCTAGTGTTCACAGAAGACGAATTTTATAGCCTGCCCATTGACACAGTTCATCCTCAAGATGCTTTGAAGTCTTCAGTTTGCATGTGCAGTCTTTCTTTTTTTTCCCCCTTTTTAAAAAATTGGTTTTATTGAGTTATGGTGTGGGAAGTCTTTCTGCATATGTGTTGCTTTTATTGGTTAATGTATAAAGGAACTGCTTTGAGGCTATAGGAGAGCTATAGGGGAACAGAGCTAGCCAGCGAAAACTAAACAGAATGCTAGGAGGAAGAAGTCAGAGTCAGAGAGATGCCATGGAGCCTCTGCCAGAGATAGACGTGCTGAAAGTTTGATGTTAGGTCACGACCTCATGGTGACATACAAATTAGTAGAAATGGGTTAAATTAATATGTAAGATTTAGCCAATAAGAAGCTAGAGCTAATGGGCCAAGCACTGATTTAATTAATATAGATAGCTTCTGTATGATTATTTCAGGACTAAGAAGCTGGGAACCAACAAGCGGTTCCTTCCAACAGAGTTATACATTTTTCTCTGCTCCCTCCCTTCCTCCCCCTCCCCTTTAACCCTCTTCTAAGGTCCCCATGCTTCCAATTTACTCCCTTTTTCCTTCCCATGTATCTCTTAGGGTCCTCATTGTTGTCTAGGTTCTCTCTGATTGTGATTTGTAGGCTGGTTTTCTTTGCTTTATGTCTAAAAATCACTTATGAGTGAGTACATATGATATTTGTCTTTCTGGGTCTGGGTTACCTCACTCTCTCACTCCATCCATTTGCCTGCAAATTTGAAGATGTCATTATTTTTTTCTGCTGTGTAGTACTCCAATTGTGTAAGTGTACCACATTTCCCTTATCCATTCTTTGGTCGAGGGGCATTTAGGCTGTTTCCAGGTTATGACTATGACAAACAATGCTGCTATGAACATGGTTGAGCAAATATCCTTGTGTCATGATTGAGCATCCTTTGGATATATACCCAAAAGTGGTATATTGGGTCTTGAGAAAGGTTGTTTCCTAATTTTCTGAGAAATTGCCACACTGACATCCAAAGGGGCTGTACCAGCTTGCATTCCCACCAGCAATGCAGGAGTGTTCCCTTTATCCCACAACCTTTCCAGCATAAGTTTTCATCAGTGTTTTTGACCTTGGTCATTCTTACTGGTGTACGATGGAATCTAGGAGTTATTTTGATTTGCATATCTCTGGTGGCTAAGGATGTTGAGCATTTCCTTAAGTGTCTTTTGGCCATTTTAGATTCCTCTGTTGAGCGTTCTCTGTTTAGGTCTGTTCTCCATTTTTTATTGGATTATTTGTTCTTTTGATGACCAATTTCAGCTGAACCATTTCTATTGTATTTATGATGACTGACATTGTATTGCAATGACACTATAGCCCAGTAATCCAGGTTGTAGAGAAATATTTTTTTCTCTTTCCTGAAAGTACAAGATGTTGCAGAAAAGTGATTAGAGAAAGCTCTTGCATGCAATGTACTTGTGTGGAGGCTTCCTGCCTGACTTCATGTGACATGATGCATGTAACCATCTGAAACCCCATCATCTCCATCCATGCAATTTGTTCAGTAGTGACAGCTGTCTTGTATAATTTAGAGACAATCCTCTGTGTGGCCTGCTGACGAGTACCATGAAATCACAGTAACATCGGCTAATATTGCTACTGTTGTACATGCATGCAAGCACCGGTCCCTTCGAGAAAACTTATTAATCAAAGAGAGACCAAGACTTACAGGCTTTGAGGGGCTTGTAGTCTAATAGAGGAGAAAGGCAAATCAACAGGATACGTGAATCACCTTGGCTTGTTTAAAGGAAGTCCATGCATATGAGAGAACTAATCAAATATATTGAGATTTTTTTTTATTTGCCCAAGAAGACTCCAAAGACAAGTGCCTTCCCATCTTGCAAAGTGGCATGTGGTATCTAAATACAGCAGCCCTTCCAGGACATATGTGCTGTTGCCTGCTTCAAATATAATCTCTTGAAATGGTTCACGTATGGATAAAGTCACTGCTTCTATTAAAATCCCCTGAAGGCCTTCTCCCATTATCAACACGTTTTTGCTATTTAATTGTAGAGAGCAGAATGCCAGGATAGCACTGGTTGTAGCTCGAGGAGACTAACCAGAAACAAATGTGAAGGGCCATTAGAGTCTTGACCAAGGCACATTGAGTGCAGCCCTGACAGACCGGCATGCAGGGAACTGCTATGTAGCCGTGTGATCTTTAGGTGGAAGACTGTGGAACACAAGCTGAGGTTTTATCAGTGGTTCTCAACCTGTAGGTCACCATCCCTTTAGCAAACCTCTGTTTCCAAAATATGTATATTATGATTCATAACAAGAACAAAATCAGTTAGCAACAAAAATAATTTTATGGCTGGGGTAATGACAACATGAGGAACCATATTAAAGGGCTGCAGCATTAGGAAGGTTGAGCGCTACTGCAATTGGAGAGACCAGATGAATCCACTACTCCAGGCGTCTGATTGTTTCATTGCAGTACTCATCTACCTTGTCTTTCCACATTCCTCAACATTCTAAATTTTAGGATATTTGCTTTTGTGTTAAATTTTGGGTTAAGTCAAATCACAAGCCAGTACAAGGGGGTTCCACATGCAGGAGAGCAGCATCGCAGAATTGCTGATTGGAGGGAAAGTATCCTCCACATCGGATCTGTAACTGCCTCTGTGTCTCACTTGAAATAAAATACCTTAATTAGAGGCTAACCCCAAGTGGAGTGTCATTAAGGCCTTGTTATCACAAAGCCACTAAAACCCACATTTGGAAGAAGAAATAGTAAAAATCCAAACTTCAGGTCCACTTGGATAAACATACTCAGCATTCATAGTTTGCATTCCTGAGCCTTTAGGGAGGCGTTTTGTTCCCTTTTATACCATTAACAGAGTTTGGGATTGTTCTTACTTGCATTGGTGATGCTTATGCAAAGCATTTTTATCTGCTTAAAATAATACAGAAAAATTGAAAAATGTAAAATAAGAGTTATGAAGAAAATGTAGTGATCCAATATTCCACTCTATTAAGTAAGGCTGGAGAGATGGATCAGTGGGTAAGACACTTGCTGCTCTTTCAGAGGACCCTGGTTAAGTTCCCAGCACCCACATAGCAACTGACAACCTTATACATAACTGCAGTCCCAGAGACTCTATGCGTTCTTCTGGCCTCCAAGGGCACCAGACCTATAGGTGGTACATAGACATGCATACAGGCAAAACATTCACACATAAAAATATAATATGTGCATACAAACAAAAAACAAACATAATACATACATAAATAACTGAGATACAACCTTAGAGAACATGAAAAACCAAATTAAAAAATCTATTCTTGAAATCATGCTGTGGTTTGATTTTCTGTTTCACTGCCACAGATTAAAAACTGAATGAGAACCAAGTGTCTATTTGAAGGGAGGAAGGGACACACATTCTGGGAAAAAAAAAGTTAAAAATAACCTGAATATCATTAAGTATATGAAAAAAATCTAATTTATCTTTTTTGTCTGATTTTCCTCAGCTACAGCAGAGACTTGTTAGTAGTAATTGGTAGTCACTTTCTTTCCTCTAGAAAAGATTGTGTTTCTTCTTTAAAGGTCATTTTAGTTATTGTGGAAACTTTGCCTGGTGAAATAAACAAATAACCATTTCTTCTAAACAATGAACAAACAAAATCCAGGACATGATGTGAATCCACTTTTGATAATCTTTGAGGCTGGGAAAGCAGCTCTGAGAACCAGTTGGGAGAAGCAGTCATTCCTAGGCCCAAGACTTAAACCTAAAGCAAGAATGTTTTCTAATATTCTTCTGCTTTGAAGAAGCATCACGTAAGCTGTTTTTCTTCTTAGGAGTAGGCTGTGTTCTTGTATTCATGGATTCATTGAGTGCTTGGCTTGTATTGTTTTTAGCATAGTTATGTAAACTCTCTTAAATTGTAGAGATAAAAATATAATGCTAAGACATAATAAAGACAAATGAAATTTCTACTTGTAGAACTCAAAAATCTAGGCTCTATATTTGCTGAGTAGTTGTGACATAGCATACATCAGGAGTGTTCTCTTGATGCATAAGGAGGTTTAGGCATGAAATCACAGAGCTGAGCTGTGGAGATGGAATAGTAAAAAATCCATAGACTGGGATTCAGACAATGTTTTATTTTCTGGTTTTGCAGAGCATAATTTTAAACATTCAGAGTCTTTTTCTTGGTTTATAACAGGATTTCTAATTTACAGGCTTATGAAATTAGAAAAGTACATAGTAACTAACATGGGATAAGTATCAAGTAACTAGAATATGTACTGACATCATTTCCATGGGCACTTCTGATTGTGTCTGCAGGGGACACTGATTTAGCCTTGATGGTTGTGGTTATACCCATATTGCCCACTGGACTATACCACAGGCCAACCAAGTGACCATTCTAAGAAACTACTAGAAGAAAGTAGTCATTCTTAATGCCCAATCTAACAACAAATGCTTTCCAATACTTGTATTTGATGGGAAGTTCTGGGAAAGCAAGGGATAAAGGTCTATTGTTTTCTAACTTTTTAATACAATCCTCAACTGAATGGACCCTCAAATGTTTAATGAATGTATAAACATCCACATCAAATTAAATGGGATTTTCATGTACACTTTTCTTCACTCTAGCTTTATTCACTAACATTGAGTTTCTTTTGTATATGCCTTTGACTTAGTGTTTTGCTTCATTATTAGTTTAATTTTTTAATTTTAATTATTAGATAATGTAAATATTACATCATTCTCCCACCCGGTGTCATACCTTCCACTCCCTATCAAGCTCATGACTTCTTTTATTTAAGTATCATTACATTTATTAAACATGTGAATAAAAATATAAATACAACATTTAGTGTTGCTTGTATCTGATTTCATACTGATTTCATTGGTATTAGGTAACCAAATGTGGACTTATTTCTGGGAAATACTAATTCTCCCAATCCCTGCAGCCTTTAATTAACTTTTTATATAAGATTGATGGCATGCGTATGTGTGTGATATGCATACATGGGTGCAAATGTGTTCACATATGTGGGAACACATGTGTGTGTATGTGCGTGCTCGTGAAGTGGATATATTCAGGTGTGCATAAGGACTGTCTTCCTCAATAGTTCTCCACTTTATTTGTTGAAGTGAGTTTCTTGAACTTGAAGTTCACTAATTTCAGGCAGCTTTTCCCAGAGATGCCCTCTTTCTGCCTCCCAATCTAATACCAGATTTCTGATATTAGAGGCAGCCTCCATGCTTATCTGCCTGGAATTTACCTGGGTCCTGGGGATCTGAATCCCAGTTCTCAACTTGGGTGACAAGTGCTTTATCCACTGAGCCGTCTCACCAGTTCCTATGGCAATTTTAAGAACAGGAAAATATCAAATGGAAGTGCAGAGACTAGAAACCCAGAGAAACACCGATAAAGGGCTGCAGCCTTGTCGCTATTCTTCATCATTTAAATTTAAATCAGAATTAAGGCCTTCCAACCAGGAGACTGCTTTGAGATAGAAGCACCAGACAGGACAGTTCCAGGAAAGGTAGACTGTTTCCTAGGAACTACATGAAGCTTAATCAAAGGAAAAGTTCAGCACTTCTTGACAAGCTTGCAAAGGAACCCCCACACCTCCATGTCAACAGTAGCATACAGGGAGATATCTGGTAGCTAATACATACAAATATTTTCTGAATGTTATTATTCACATTAAGAGTGGGGGGATTTGGTATTGGAGGGCAGTAGATGCTCGCCATTCTTCAATGCCCCGCACTTCCCACTACCTTTAGTCACCCAACGGACAGAGTCTCCTGCTAAAGACATCCATCCCTTCTTATGGCACCAGGTTCAAGACAGAGATCTAATGTGTTTCTTTCACACTGACTTGACCCAAGGCATACAAAAATCTCTTAAGTTAAGGAGCTTCAACAGGGAAGTGGCTACTAACTCAGTCACTTTATAAAGCCCCTTGGCTTTATAAAGTGCTTTTTCCTGTGTTCATTTTCAGTCATAACTGAAGACAGATCTACTTACTGTGGACATGAAGTTGGGTTGAGTCCTATGCCTTGTCTTTCTTTAGTCTTGCTTCCTCTCCTGTGGCTTTTCTCACCTTTGGTTGTCTCCCATTAATTCCAGCCACTAGCATAGGGACTGAGAATCCTACCAAGATAACGACAGATACCCCCAAATGTATTAGTGACTTGGCTCACTGTTACAAGAAAATACATTACAGGAGCAACTTCAAGAAGGATAGGTTTGCTCTGATTTACAGTTACAGGAGTTATAGCCCATCATGGAAAGAAAAGAACGGCTGCAGGAGTGAGAGGAAGCTGGTCACATGGCATCCACAATCAGGAAGCAGGGAGTGATGAACACTGGTACTCAGGGGTCAGTTCCTTTTAATTTAGTCTGTGAACCCTTCATCCACATTTAGGTTAGGTTTTTTTTTCTATTTCTGTTAACATAATCTAGATAATCCCTCCCAGAAATCTATTCCCATGATAATTCTAAACTCCACTAGACTGCCAATCAAGAATAATTGCTGTGCTTGTCTGCCCACCAGAGCTAGATGATTAGACCCTATTGCTGAGGATTCCATGCATTTTAGTTGCAAAATATAGTGAAATCAAGCTGGAACAGAGGGGCGTTCTTCCTTCTTGCTGACTTGCTTTCATGTACCAGGAGGTACTCTGCAGGATGGTGGCAGAGAAAAGGCAGTAATGGTTTTATCCGACTGCTAACCCTGTAATACACAATACACACTTGTCAAGCAAGATGTACCTACTTATACAATAGTGGCATTACTATTGTAAGGGTGACCAACTACTCTCTGCTTAGGTTTTAGGTCCATTCTACAGAAAGAACAGATGTTTGGTATTGTAAATTCAAACAAAAACTTACAGCTGGCAAAGTAATAGGTGCTAAGGGGGAACTTCTTACCACGGTTTAGCTAAATTAAAACAGCATCAAACTGCCTTCTAAACATCTATATTTATATCCATAGGCAAATGCTATTCTTAGCCTAACTCATTTAAGTCTCTCTGATTAAAGACGTGATAAATGAAGACTTGTGGTTGTTCGAGGTGCTAAGAATAATGATTATTGACTACACAGTCCTAAATTAGACATTTATATTTTCCCCTTTATGGCTCAGGGAACATTGAGAAAGCGAATAGAAAGAATAAAGGGCCAGAAAGATAAGAGGAGGCAGGGTTGTAAAATGGATCTTCAGGGCATGACAGAGACATTACAATCATGAACTCACAGCATCTGCCCTAACCAACAGTCAGTCACAAACAGGGGAGGGGCCTATGGGAACCCACACCTCTCTGCTGAACTAGTCCTTACAGATTGATTCTGGGAGAGGGGAGTCAATGCCTTCAGTTGTGTACACTAGCGAGTCCTCCAAGCTCCGATACAGAATTCGACACCTGCAGTTCCAGAGACATTCATGATTAAACTCAGTGAGTTAAAAACTAAACAGACATGCATGTGAGAGGGATTTATAGGGAGGAGGGGGAAAAGGTTGACCGAGTGAAAGGTAGATAAGAGAACACAGAGTAATTAGCACACACTAATACAGCTATCAAATTGTCAGTCCATCATAAAAGCAAACACTGAAAGATGGCTGATGGATCTTGTAGGGTGTACTAGAAACAAAGTTGCGGTCAGGATAACCCTTCCGGCCAAATATTTTCAGCTCCCAAGAAAATAACTTAGTTTCAGCAGTTTCCGAAATCTCCACTCACCTGTAAAGTGTTAGAACTCAGTGAGGAGCGGTGCATCTTAAAATTCGTAAGTCAAGCTTTCTCAGACACAGTATGAAATCCAAAAACTGGAAATCAATTCTAAGGGACAAATAATTATCCTTTTCACTATTTATATTTTACATTTGAACATTTTAGTCTCTTTCGTCTTTTGCATCCACTAATATCAAATTCCTAAAACGGGAACTAAGATGTTTAAGTGCCAAGCATTTCCCTTAGTTTACTTAGTTGTCCCAATTCTATGAAGGAGAAAGTTCACAAGCAAAGCAGTTGATGCTCAGAGGGCTGCACCAAGATGGTATTTACCCTGTACAGGCAGAGCAGAACTCAGATGCAAAGCCAGTAGAGTATAATCATATGTTAAAATATTGGTTTGTTTATTATAAAGCAAAAAAGCTGGGCATTGTAAAATTTAACAAAAACTGTAAGAATATTAAAAATGAGATAAAATTAAAACTGCTTTCAAATTGCACAAATAACTACAACTTATATTTGAACGTACTCCCTTATAAATATAAACATAGTAGAGGTGCAGAGGGGTGCATGTCCGCATGTGTGCGTGTCTGTATGAAGACAGTTCTGGAGGATTTTTGCTTTTATTTTCTGGATTTATCTCTTTATATATTTATTTGGAGAAGACTGTAGAGTTATAAAAATTAGTGGCATAAGAAAATCTTTCAGCATAAAACCAGCATAGAAAACATAAAATCAAACATAGAAAAGTATAAAAGGCAGAAAAGTCCTCATTGGTACTGATACTTCAAGAGCATCAAGAAAAAGGCTAAATTATGGTCTCTTTTAAAGGGCTTAAAATATATAACTTTAAGAAAATTATTATTGCAAAGTTAATTTTTGTGGGGCGATCATAATCTAAACTGCCAGTTTATAGATCTGGATTATAATTTCTTGTGGTTCTTCTTCCCACTTACCAAGAGTGGCCTCTTGAAGGGTTTCTATTGTTGAAGAGTCTTTGTTCCTTTTCAATATCATGTCCTCTTTTATCATTAACTGTTGTTATATGTGTATGAGTGTTTGTGTGTGCATTATAGTTTCTAGAAATTGTTTTTCAACAAATCTTAATAAAGTGGCATGAATGTCTGCAATAACTAATAGCTATCTAACCATACTTAAGATCTGATCAACAAGAGGGAAGTTATGCCTGATATTGGAAAACTCGCCAAAAGCCCAAGGCTAGTGAAGTTGTTGATCCTGGAGAACCTACAACTGTCACCTTACTAACCCAGCACAATCCCTAACTCCATCCAAAAATCTGTCCTTATAAATGCAGATAAGTTTAGTCCTCACTCCTCATCAAGGAAACTTCCCTTTGCAATAGACAAAGGCCATTGCCACAACCAATCAAAAGATAGAATTGTAGAACTTCTGCTATTAAAATTCTAGCGGCTCACTTTACCTCTGTACCCATGAAAGACACAGAAGTCACAGGCTGTCCAGATAAGAGCCTCCTTCTAACAGCTCCTTGGGCTTTTGGTTTTATTTGTGACAGTTTTTCTTCAGTGAGACCTCATACTGCCAGTTATCCATAGCCATCAAGGAACAGCACCTTTAATTCCCTGTCTGTGAGTATTAGAAGTGAAAGGTCCCTGAAAATTGAGAATATGAAAAACAGAAAGGTGAAAGTAAAAAGAGGGGAGTACACAGAGTATTATCAGGAGATACATGGTTCAACCTAGTCTTTGGATGCTAAAGTGTTTATACTAGGAGGACCTAAGACAAAATGCTTCGTTCCTGGTTCCACCCAAATCTCTCACCTATATCTATTCCTAGGTCAGTGTTCTAAAACCACAAATAAAACTAGAAAAAGGGAACAGAGTCAAAAACCCATTTAGTCTTACTTTGTTTAAGTGTACATTCTAGGCTTGTTTGAATTTTTTAAAGACTATTTCCCTTTTTATATTGAAAATAATTTTATACAATGTATTTTGAGGATGGTTTCTCATTCCTCAGTTCCTCCCCAGATCCTCCCACCTCCCCATCACCCAACCAGCTCCTCTCAGTTCCTCCCCACCTCCTCAGCCACCCAATAAACTTCTCTTCTTTAATTTTTCTGTTTAGATTTTAATTTTCTTCCTGTTTAAAAGAGATAAATAATTCTATTATGGCTATGACATTCCTGTCGAAGTAGAGAATACTTTCCAAAATATAGAAATACTTAACAAAGGGGCTGAACTATTTAAATTTGGTTTTTGATTAAAATTGAAGAGCATACAACTGAAGTGTAGGATATTTTCCAAAATATAGAAATGCATAACATAGGGACTGAAATTTTATAATTTATTTTTTTAATTAAAATTTTTCATATGACATATTTTGATTAATTCTTTATAGTGAAGTTCTTACAATTACCACTCAAATTATTTCAGTTTGCTTTGTGTTTGTGAGATCTGAACCTGAGAAAGGTATTTTCCAAGTGAGCATAAAACTGCAGAGAAATACAAGACTCCAAATATCTACTTTGGGTCTCAGTTCCCCCAAAAAAACTTTGAAGAGTTTCTGTAATGGGCATGTACAACTCAGCCACTTTTCACCAATGTTCGATGGAGGTTTCAACATTTCTTGGAGAGCCTGTAAGTACTGATGTCTTTGCAAAAGCCCAAATGAGTTCCATACTTAGTAGAAAGTGAGAACACCATGTAACACACTGGACTATTCATGGAAATTATCCAGGTGCTTCATAGGCAGCATCTGCCACCAAAGCACACAATATTCAGCAGTGCATATTCACAGTAGTTAGGGAATGTAAACATGCTTTAAAGTCCTCTCTTATTAATTGGCCTATTCTGTCAGTTTCTGGGAGGTGTTTGTTAGACTATCTATCCCAAGGTAATGGATTTACCTATTTCTCATTTAATTCTGTCTTATTTATGTATTGGGAAGCTCCATGTTAAACACATAAATATGTATGTGTGGGCTGTCAACCAGATGCACTTGACGTTTATTCTTATGCAGTATCCAAGCAGCATTCCTTGCCTTTGGTAGCAAACTTTATCCTTAGTAAAATTCTTTGTACAGCATGTATCATTTTGGTATTGCTCCTTTGCTGTTCCTCTCTTCCTTATGTTCATCACTTGCCATATATATATGTGTATGTATATGTATATATATGTATACGTATGTATGTATATGTATGTATGTATAGTCATCCTTTTCCTCTTTGTTTCACTACAGTTTTATATTTAACTTATAAATCTAATTAAATACATGAAGTTAGCACTTTTGTCTATTTGACTATCTCTGACCATTAATGAGTCGATTGTACACTATTGATATGTTTGAATTGTAAGTCAGTAAGTCATTGGTTGTACTATTTGTTATTCCTCCATATCATCGGAATTTTTACCTTTTTTAATTCTTTCCAAATTTTTTTTTTAGTTTGACACAATTTTGAAAGATGCATTCAGTCTATTTGATGACTTGACAGTACTTCAATATGTTTCTAGTGATGGCCTAGCCTACCCACTCCTTACTTTTAATTCAATGTGCATAACTTTCCATAAATCTCCAGTGTTTTTTTTTCTTTCTTTCATTGCACCTCTTTTTTTTCCAGTGGCAGAAGCATAAAAACATCACTAAGACAATTCCATTTGAGCTATAAGAATTAAATCATAGGAGTATAAATATAGTTCCATGTAAGAACCCCCCTTATGGGGGAGTATAGCAGCTGGTCTAACACAGAAGCAGCTGCCCTGAGAAAGGTTGTTTAAAGAAAATATTTTTAGTTTCTTTGAATTTCCATCTTGGTTTCTGGAACCGTAGCATCCGTTGTACTCCATACCATATGTTGGGAATGTTTATATTTTGCAGCTGAGTTTCCAACTTAAGATAATTCTAAATTATCCTGGAGTCCTTGAGGTAGAGATGTCTAAAACCTATATTTATTGCAAAATACAGAAACTATGTTTTCCACAGCTCATGGATCTAATTCTGATTCGCATACAGATGTCCCAGCAGTGACTTGTAACTTAAAAGGCATTTTCAGTCTTTTGTAAGAAGTCAACAGATGGACTATAATGGCCATTAGGATGGCCCAACTACTGAAATACAGCTGCAACGTCTCCTTATTAGTGTGTATCAGTTGTCTAAGATGAGGGATTCCTTTGGGACACTGCTGTGCATGCATATGGCAAACTTTAGCCACCTGTGACAGTACATGCTTCAATTACTCAAAAGCCTTATAGACTTAGAATACATTTTGAACCTATTATGGAACTGAATGTCAGAGAGGTGAGATATCTAATTTAAGTTGTAAAGCCAGAACTTCTCTTAACATCTGACCATCTTTCTAGCCTGAAGAGCTATTTTAAATCTAAATTTAGGTCAGCCCCTTGAATATTGGTCCTCAGAGCTAGTGAATCTGTGTAGAAGGCTGAGTAGTTGGATGCTGATAAGGTCATCCAGTGTTTTAGGTGGTTTTGAATATGATCATGAAATTACTTTATTGATTTTGGAAGCTGTAATGATTGTTCTTGGTTATGAGAATGACTACATCTAGAATTAACTAAAATCAAAGGAGCTGAATATATGAAAGAGAGAGACTTTTTATTGGTTAAATAATTTAAAGTGGTAAGACCCATTTTTAATTTGGATCTTTTGAGGTGGAAAAATATACCTTTAATCTTGGCCACACCTTCTGCTGGAAGCCAATATAAAGGGCATGGAAGAAGGAATCTTGTTCTCTCTCTCTCTCTCTCTCTCTGCTCTCTCTCCCTCTCCCTCCCTCCTTCCCTCCCTCCCTCCCTCCCTCCATTCCTGCTTTTTCTTGCTCTTACTACAAAGTTCATTTCTTCACTGGCATTAGAGCCCACTTCTTTCGAATACTGATGTATACTGAGGACCAGCTGAGACATCCGGCCTTGTGAACTGAACAACTACTTGATTCTTGGTCCTTCCTTTGATAGACTGCCATTGTTGGACTAGCTGTGCAACAGCCTATAATTCATTATAACAGGTTCCTTGTAGAAATTCTGTTCCTCTAGAGAACACTGACAAACATAGAAGCCATGACACAGTTCCACATGTTTCTATGATACATATCACTTGTTGCTAAGGAAATTTTCCATTAATTTCTGTGTCTTAGAATTTTCAGTTTAAGGGAGGGTTGCCTATGTTCCTCTGTGTCTTTAGGTATTTTGTGGTGAGACACACAGATGTGAGCCTGTTTTACCTTGACTGGAGGTCAAAAAGTTTGAGCTTATCATTGTTCTTTCAAAGTTGTTGACAACAAGTATAGCTCCACACCCTGACCTACGATGAGGTTACTTAGTACTTTGGATATTAAGATGGCATATAGAGGTGGATCCTGCTCCACCCTGGCCAGAGGTCAGAGAATTCTAGCCTACTTCTTTCTGCTTCTTCTTTTGAAATAGGAGGTTTGACATAGGGAGTGGCTGTTTTCAGAATACTTGGTCTAGGATGAGTTCACTGCCCAAATATCAAATGTTTTAATCAGGAAATAATGGCTTGATGTCTCAAGTATTGAAGCAAGTAACTGTTCTAGTTGTCCTTTTTGTCATATTAAAGTTTTGCCTTCTCCCCTCTCTTCTGTATTTGGGTATAAAGCATATAAAAATTCAGTATTCAGTATCTACTGAGTTTGCCCTCCTGGTTCTACCCTATATCTCTATATTTCTTTTACATCTCTGTTCCTCTTACCTAACACTTCTAATCCTCATGCCCCTACCCTAGAAGTTATGAACCCATTGTGGCTGGATCACAACAGAAGTCACCCCAAAATGTAGTTTATGAAAGATGGCGGTACAATGTGGCATTTACAGCAGCAGATTTGACCTCACTCTTCTACAACTCTTGACATCAAAGGTGTTGCACTACTTCTTGATTTGTTATTTTTTACCTACATTACTGGAACTATGACTCCAGACTCTTACACATATAAGAGAGATAATGCTAAATCCTGTGTCATTTATAGATATTTTATAATGTAAGTTCTATCAAAAATATGAAGCTGTTAGAAAGAAATGATTAATAAATAACTCATTCTAACTGGAATCTCTGAATACAAAGGACTGTATTCAATCAGCAAAACCACTTCTAGTTTTAAAGTGAACATATTTATGAGATGGTCCACAAATATGGAGGGTGGAGAAGAAAGCAATAAATTACTCTGTATGAAGATGTAGAAATAATTTTGTGCTTAGAAAGTCAGAGTATATGGTGTGAGATTCTGGGTGTTATAGGAAATGAAAGTGGATAAAAACAAGGAGTCAAACGGTATAGCAGTGAGCCAAAGTTCCCCCTAGAGTAGCAACCTAGGTAGTATTATTGGTGGGACAAAGAGGTGCAATGCCCTTTCAAACCAGCAAAGCTTAAGGAAAGTCTTGTGATATTTTGTTCTTGAAGAAATGTAGATACTCTCCAATGGGAGAGGCTGATCCAAAAAAAATGACATACATGCATGAGTACATATCTAGCTTTAATTATCTGGGGAGAGAAGTTCAGGATCTTTTGGGGTGGCAACCTGACTTAATGTGTATGTGATGTGAAAGAAAAAAATATGTTACTTCAAAATGTATTTTTAATAAACAACTAATAAAAGTAAATGACAGCTACTTCCTTAAAGGAATACCCATGCATTCATCTTACCAGGTACATGTTTGTATTTCTGAAATGATCAGAATGAATCTTAAACATGTTTTCCATATTTCTTAAATCAAAAAGAAGATGTTATAGTTTTTAATATCCTCAGCAAAAGACAGCTTTTAGGTTAGGTATATTCTCTTTTGTAGTGGAATTTTAAAATGTATTTGACAAAACTCTTTCCTGCTGAACAAGTGAAATATTAGAACCTGTGTCTACTATCAGTATTGTAGTATTGAGGGGGGAAGGGAGTAGACGGAGATGAAAAAAAGTATGTCACAATCAATAAACTGTGATGTTTCCAGAAGCATCAGTTTGGGGCACAAAAGATAAACAAGAACCTCATTAGCTAAAGGAAACAAATCTTAAATTTAAAATTAATAAATTTTTTATCACTCATTACCTATTAGACTTAATAATATTATGGGATCACTTATGAGTCTTGATATCAGCCATTCACCCTATCTTATTTTTATTTCCATTTTCCAGTTAAACACTTTGCATGTAAGTGCTATAGATAACAGGCGCTGTGTAATTTAGGAAACAGAAATGGATGTTTAATGTTCCATTAAATTAGAAACTGAAGCTGTGTGATTTGGGCTATGCCAACCAGAAATAATAGAACCCAGAGAGATTATAGGCACATTTTACTTGGTGATGAAAGATTTGCCCATGTTTCAAAGAGGAAACATCAACGTCTATCATCTGTGTATGTGTTGAGTGTTGAACTAGAACTCTGTAGCTGCCTGTGATTTCATATATCAGTATTGCAACGAGACTGCTAGGATGGTACTTGTAGTGGTGAGACCCAGGTAGCTATGGCAACTTATGCTGAAGCAGTTGAGGGGCAATAGGGTGGAAATCCAGACAGCATGTGTCTGAAGATTTGGAATCGTCAATCCAGTGCTTTGAGATTTGTAACAGGATATCTTGCATTTAATTTTGAAGACCTCATACCTGAGTATACTGTATTTTCACCATTTCCATTCTCTCCTCTCTTCCCTTCTTCCATGTTCCCTCAGCCATTCCTTCTCTGGAGTGTTTTCCTCTTGGGAACAAGCATTGAAACATACAAACATATGGGGGTCATTTGCATTCAAACTATCACAAATATGGTAGTAGTAAGTTCTCATCTGGGACTTACAACCTCTTACAGTCACAGATTCTGAGCTAAGTTTATAGTCCCAGGTATAAATTTTCTACAATTGATTGGAAATGAGAACCAATTATACAGCTGTCATTTACCCCTGAGATATGTGTCACGATTGCCACACTGGAGCCATTTTGTCAGTCCTGTCACTGTTGAGGTTTTTAGGCTTTATAGCTAGCTAGAGACATTGATCAATTTTCTCTCTTGGTAGTTTGCATTGTACCCTCTGATACTGTACGAGTTATTTTTCAGGAATGAGGTTTCCATATCAGGACCTGCCCAATTTCTCTAAGTCTTGTGACTGAAGTATGTGGTATCTTCTAAAATAATGACTTGCCTTCGTGTTCTGGCAGGCAATCAAAGAAGAACAGTGATAGTTCATATTATTTTGGGGGTCTTTTTGACCCTCTGACTCAAATGACTCAAATGGATGCATCCTCTGCCTAGAATTGGGAATTCTATTAGCTAGCCGATGACTCCTGGGGTGGGGAGTATTATACCACAGTGTCAGCTAACAAGAGCAAAACATGTATGTGAAAATATTTTTATTTTTTTTTAATTGATTTTTATTGAACTCTGCATTTTTCTTTGCTCACCTCCCTGCCTTTCCCCTCCCTCCTTCAACTCCCCCCAAGGCTCCCATGCTACAAATTTACTCAGTAGATCTTGTCTTTTTTCTACTTCCCATGTAGATTAGATCTATGTAAGTCTCTCTTAATGGCCTCATTGTTGTCTAAATTCTCTGGGATTGTGGTTTGTAGGCTGGTTTTCTTTGCTTTATTTTTAAAAGCCACCTATGAGTGAGAACATGTGATAGTTGTCTTTCTGTGTCTGGGTTACCTCACTCAAAACGATGTTTTCTAGCTCCATCCATTTGCCTGCAAAATTCAAGATGTTGTTATTTTCTCTTCATTGTGTAAATGTTCCACATTTTCCTTACCCATTCTTTGGTCGAGGGCATTTAGGTTGTTTCCAGGTCTTGGCTATGATAAACAGAGCTGCTATGAACATAGTTGAGTACCTGTCCTTATGGCACGATTAAGCATTTTTGGATATATACTCAAAAGTGCTATTGTTGGGTCTTGAGAAAGGTTGTTTCCTAATTTTCTGAGAAATCGCCACACTGACATCCAAAGGGGCTGTACCAGCTTGCATTCTCACCAGCAATGCAGACGTGTTCCCTTTCCCCACAACCTCTCCAGCACAAGTTTTCATCAGTGTTTTTGACCTTGACCATTCTTACACGTGTAAGATGGAATCTCAAAGTTGTTTTGATTTGCATTTCTCTGATGACTAAGGATGTTGACTATTTCTTTAACTGTCTTTCAGCTATTTTAGATTCATCTGTTGATAATTCTCTGTTTAGGTCTATACTCCATTTTTTTATTAGATTATGTGTTCTTTTGATGACCAATTTCTTGAGTTCTTTGTATATTTTGGAGATCAGACCTCTTTCTGATGTGGGGTTGGTGAAGATCTTTTCCCATTCTATAGGCTGTTGTTTTGTCTTGTTGACCGTGTTCTTTGCTTTACAGAAACTTTTCAGTTTCAAGAGGTCTCATTTATTAATTGTTTCTCTCAATGTCTGTGCTACTCGGGTTATATTTAGGAAGTGGTCTCCTGTGCCAATATGATCAAGTGTAATTCCCACTTTCTCTTCTATAAGGTTCAGTGTGGCTGGCTTTATGTTGAGGTCTTTGATCCATTTGGACTTGAGTGTGTGAAATTTTATAATTTGTAGATAGAAGAAGTCTTAAAAATCAAAGTGTTGACATGGCTACATTCCCTCCATGGGATCTGGAACAAATCTCTTTCTCCTGGTCTTTTTGAGCTTCTAGAGGCCACCTACATGTGTTGGCTCATGATGCCATATCATTTTACCTCTGCCTAGTTACCAGTTCTATGTCTCTGTCTCTGACCCTCTCGCCTCTCTTATAAGGATCTTGGAAGTACACTGGAACTACCTAGAAAACCTAAGTAATCATTCCCTTCTATCTCTCAGTGTATTCACTCAAAAAACACTATTTTGTTGGCATGTATAGCAATGCAGTTACTGGCTCCAGCAATTAGTACAGGCATGGCTTTGAGGGAAATCTTCAACTTACCATATCCATATTTCAAGACCATGTGACACTGGAGGTTTATCTCTGTTATGCTCTGCTTTCCCGGCTGCATTCATTGTCAATACCTCCTTTCTTCCTCCATACTCAGAGGATAATATTCTCATCTTCCTACCTATACAAACCGTCTTCAGTGTTATCATGACACTAATGTCTCTCATGTCTTCTGGAACAATCTTCCCCTAAATATATTTCCTCTTTCCTACATTTTCAATGTCATCCCCATTGTTGGTAGATATTTTTGTTGTCTTGTTCCTTAGACAAAATTGTTTTTTTAAAGTTTTCCCCACACATTTCTGTTACATCAGACTCTTGTTTTTTTTATTTGTTTTTTGTTTTGTTTTGTTTTTTTGCTTTTATGTTTTTGCTGTTTTGTTCTTTTCTGTTTGTTTGCTTGGTTGGTTGGTTAGCTGGTTTTGTTTTTTTTTTCATTGTTGCTCTTCTTCTGATTTTCCTGATTTCATTTCCTGGATTGTCATCTTTTCCTTTGAATATCAATTTACTGCTTTGTATCACACCGAGCAAATGAGTTACAAATCAATGTCTTTAGCCCTCAGTTGGCTGGAGGACCTAGTAAGAAAGTTCCTTCCAGACTTGTGTGATGAACACACTGGGCTCAGCATGCCCATACTGATCTCTTCCTCCTTGTTCATTTTCTCTCTTCCTAATTAATTCTCTATTTTCTCTGTCATAGATAGTGACATTCTCCTTTTACTCAAGATAAAAGGTCTAGTGAGATATTAAACACTTGGATAGGCTTTATTTCCGCTTTCCAATTAAAAACTAATCACAAATTTTTCCTAATTTTATCATGAATGCATGTGTAAGTATGTCATCTTTGAACTACACTTCTAAACCACCACTTATCTGCCACGGCCTTCTAATTATCACACTTTGCCGAGACTTGGATCTCCTCAAATTCATTACAATGATGTAGGAACACATGCCTAAGACACAAATCTTCCTTGTAATTAGATTTCAAAGCTTTTTTTTAATCACAACTTCTCAAAGACTATCCATCACTTCAGAAATTTTGAGCTCTCTGGCATGTCAAAGGTTTTCAGTGTTATGACCATTTCCTACCTGAGCAGGTTCCTCTCAGCTGCCCTTTGTTCTGCAGTAGATCCTAAAATACCACTCAACTTCCTGTTTTATGTCTTCCTTCATTTCTTCTAACTAAAATTCTCTTGATATTTTACTATACGTGCCACTCAAAATAATAACAAAATTACCATGCATTGAGGCAATACTATAACCTCAGTTTTTAAGCAGGAAAATTACCACAAGTTCAAGGACAGTCTGGCTTGTGCAATAAATGCCAAATTATTCCAAAATACACAGAGAGATTCTGCTTCAAAAGATTAAAAATATCCACATATAAGTGAATAAAGATCATATAAAAAAATCTATTCCATCTTTTGGAAGAGGGAGCATCCTGTTCTTGGTGTTGTTTCTTGCTCAGTATTTCTATGGGAACCTATTTTAAAAAAAAACTCAGTTTTTCTTTTAGCAACATGCTTAGGTTTAGAGAAGGAGAAAGACACACCCTAACTCCAAAACCAGCTTTATTTTTTACTTGAGTCAGAACTATAACTTTTTTGAGAAATAAAGAGAAATTGATTTTTAGGTAGTGAGAATTTTTCTTGTAGAGAATATTGGTATCACCAGATCTGATTTTTCTTTTCTTTCTTTTTTTTTTCTGGATAGCTTTCTTTTCCTCTTATATGCCTAAATGTCTAAGGTCCTTTGACTTCTTGAAGATGGGTATTTCTGTTTCTCTGTAAAGACAAAAAAATACAAAACCTTGCCTGACCTTTATAGGGTGAGTTTTCTTTTCAATATATTGAATTGCCACATTGATTGATGAACTATTACTTCTCCTTATGAAGAGGTCTCTCCTGTTCAAATTGAATCTTTATTAATTTTGATGGTATTCATATTTTTCTTCTCCTGTGGAAATAAAAGCAAAACCCTTTTTCCACATATCATGATTTCCATTCTGAGGTCAACATATCCTTAAAGTACACCAGCTGATTTAGTTCAGTGGGTTTTTTTCTATTGTCTGGTGCCTCTATGCAGTCATTTCTTTCTGATTAGCATTTAGAAATTTTGAGGTTAATATGACATTATGCAGTCTATATCTGGGGTATTTATTATCTCTTTCTGTTTATCAAACATTTCTTTTAAAGTGCAATTAGATCATTCGACAAACACTTGTTCTGTAGGATTATGGATTATATCTGTAATATGCTTTACCTATTTACATATGCAAAAAACTCATTTTACTAAAAGCATATATTTTGTTTTATTTTATTTTAAAAAGAAAACAAACTAGCTTTTTATTTTATATACCAATCCCAGTTCCCACTCCCTCTTCATATTTCCTCCATCTCCCCTCCCCATCCACTCCTCAGAGACGGTAAGGCACATTGTTTTGGGAAAGGTCAAAGAACCTCCCTTACTACATCTAGGCTGAGAAAGGTATCCATACAAAGAGAATGGGTTCCCAAAAAATCAGTACAAGAAGTAGGGATAAATCTTGGTGCCACTGCCAGTGGACCCACAGTCTGTCCCAGCCATACAACTGTCACCCACATTTAGAGGCCTCCTTCCCTGTTTTGTTGGAGTTGGTGAGCTCCCATAAGCTCAGGTAAGCTATTTCAATGGGTGTCCCCATCATGGTCTTGAACTTTTTGCTCATATTCTCACCCCTCCACTCTTCAACTGGACTTTGGGAGCTCAGCCCAGTACTCCACTGAGGGTCTCTGCCTCTGTTTTCATCAGTTGCTCCATGAAGGTTCTATGGTGATATTTAAGATAGTCATCATCTGACTGCAGGGCAAGGGCAGTTCAGGCACCCTCTCTTCTATTGCTCAGAAATGAATGGAACTAGATAAAACTATCCTGAGTGAGGTAACCCAAAACCAGAAAGATGAGCATAGTGTGTACTCACTCATAAGTGGATAATAACTATAAAGCAAAGGATACTGAGTCTGTTGTTCATGATCCTAGAGAAGCTAAGTAAGAAAGTGAACCCCAAGAAAAACATATATAGATCCACCAGGAAAGGGGAAATAGACAAGATCGCCTGACAAAATTGGGAGCATGGGGGTAGGAGGACAAGGGAGGGCAGAGGGAGAAGAAGAGTGGAGAAGGGGAGGATGGAAGAGAACTTGAGGGAACGGGATAGTTGAGATGGAAGGACTGAGATGAGAGCAAGGAAAGAGATAGTTTGATTGGGGGAGCCATTATGGGACTAACAAGAAACCTGACAGTAGAGAAATTTCCAGGAATCCACAAGGATGACCTTAGCTAAGATTCTAAGCAATAGAAGCCATGACTTCTAATGGGTGTGTAATTAATTACAGAGTCTATCTTTTCAGAACTCAAAGCTGTTGCCCATTAAAATCCTGAAAACGCATCTATTGTATGCTGTACATATTTTAGTTTTCCAAACTCCGAGAAATAAAAATCATCCACTTGTCCGTTTCTTTGCGTACCTATATGGTTACTTACTGCAGGTAGTGGAGTTTGATTATACAAGGAACAAGTGGGACATTTTTCACAATTTCCTTGACTTGATGCCAAGTGATAGATAAATCCAGGATGCTAGACAGAGGAAGTAGCTTCAGCTCTCAGTTAGCCAGGAAATCAGAGTGGAGAAACAGCTGTATTCTGCAGCAGAATGTATTGCTTAGCTGTGATTTTCAGTGTTCTGGGTATATTAAAACATGTTTAACTTATTGGGGACTTAGCAGATCACAAACCCACTCTGTGTTAAAAAAGCATCTTCACATTAATATTTTCCATGAAATCTAGTTCTCCATATGTGTCTGTAAAAGTTTCATTCTGTTTCAGCTGTGAAAAATAAAACTGATATATAATTCAATATGTTCAATAGATCAGCCTTTAGATTTTGTGGTTTTTAAATCCTCTGCATGACTACTACCTAATAAAAATAGAATAGAACGACATATTTAACTTTAAATTTTCTACTAACTACGTTAGAAAATAAGGCTAGGGATGAAAATCAATTTTAATAATATAGTTTACCTAACCCAGAAGATCCATAATATTATTTTACTGGTACTCATTCAATATTGCTAGAAATTATATTCTTTGTAAATATTGGCTTTAAAATACAATGTCGTGTTTTATGCTTAGAACCTATCTCAATTTGAATTAACCATATACTGAATGCTCACGGGCCACTTTTATCTAATTACTATCATATGAAACAGCTCTACATGCTTATATTTATTTTATAGTGTTTTGAACCAATATTTATTCTTATATATATAATTATCTCTCACTATATTTGTGAAATTTTGGAAAGTTTTCAGCTTATTTTCCCTTCTCTTTAATAATATGTTTTGAAGCCATATGTTATAAAATGAATAAAGGTTTAGTTTAGAGAAATTATGTTTGATGACTTTTGCTTGCTTGTTTTGTGGTTCTGGTATGAAGCCCAGGACCTTATGCACAGTAATCAAGCACACTACCAGCTGACCACATCCCAAGCCATGAAAAATATACTGTGAATTTTTCAGGTCTATCCTGATCTCGGACAGCCTCATTTACCTGGAAGTGCAGTATCACAAAGGATAGGACACATTCCAACTTGAAGAGACAAGCTCAGTGTTTCAGTGGTTCTATTTTACCAACAATTATATCAGTACTGTGCAGGGTGGCATGCGAAGGGCTTCTGTAAATCAACATAAAGTTTTGCTCTAGCTAGATGATGGTGTCGCATGCCTTTAATCCTAGCAGTCAGGAGGTAGATGCAGGTGGATCTCTGTGACTTCTAGGCCAGGCTGATCTACAGAGCTAGTACCAGGGCAGACTCTAAAACTATACAGAAAACACTATCTCGAAAAAACAAAAACAAACAAGAAAGAGAGAGAGAGAGAGAGAGAGAGAGAGAGAGAGAGAGAGAGAGAGAGAGCCTTGTTCTATCTAAGACAGCAAGTGATTGACACGAGGTGAAATTGGGACTCCCATTTTCTATGTAAAGATTTTGCTTTCTAGTACAGAGAATTTGGAATGTTTCTTCATTGGCACAACGTAACTTTTGTGCAATCTCTCCCTGTGTGTAGGTTGTTCAGTTCCTACTATTCACAATGTCCTTCCTAAGTGCATGGTCTAATCCCTTTAACACTACTTGAGCTGCTTACTCAGGCGTGGAGTGTTCGGGATAGAAGCTGACTCAGATACAGTCCAGCATGCTCTTCGCTGTAAATAACTAAGTCTCCAGGGGTTCTTGCTATTGTGTGTTATTGACTCTCATTCTCTTCAGAGCCTTATTTGTATCCCATACCCTCATTTCTTGATCTTGGCAACCCAGCAATGGGAGTAAACTGAGGAGTATTTTGCCAATTTTGTCAAATAAAAATTAAAATTAAAGAAATTAATAACTCTCCCAAAATTGATGTGGTGGAAAAGAAGCATATTCAAATATTTCAGCCAGGGCTTTGATATTTATCTCTTAAATTCGAGAGACTCTAGAAGGAGCTGCACCTTGCTTAAAATGCAATGCAGAAGAAATAGTTCTTTGACCCTGGATCAGCTGAAAGAACAGAAATCAAAATCTCAGTGATCTCCTAGAAGCTTCTCTTCAGAATATAGAGCCTCATTTCAAATGAGGTTAGAAATCTAAGCAAGATGAAAGAAAGAAAAAGAAGCATCTAAATTGGGACTTCTCAAATTTCCAGAAATACGCATGATGACAATTTGCTCAGAACATAAAATTGCAAGCAGTGTATGTGATGTTGCAATTTAAGCACCCAAAACATTTGTCAATTTTAAAATGCAGCAATTTCAATGACATCCAAAGGACTGTGAGTGCTCATGCATAAATTGATAAGTCGCTTTGATCTGGCTAAAGGTTTTCAGTGTGATTCAGATGCTTCCAATTACACGACTGAATGAACTAGAGGAATTTGGCTATGTTTCTGAAGTATTTGGTCAAGGCCAAACTAAATACACTACTGAGGAAAAAGGAACAACCGATGTATAGATTGTCTTCAATTCCAGCGGAGTTGTGTTGTCAGAAATCCAGCATACCCTGGAAATACGACTCGAAAATACTTCTAACACTCTTAACAAAAACATCTGCACATTAGAATTTATACTCTTGATCACATGATATCTTGATAGCAGATCACTGTATGTCCCTAAAAGGCACAGAAGAGAACATATCGCTAGTTTATGAAAAAAAAATCAAAATTTAAAATTTGAAGTGTGATTTCCACTTAGTGCTTGCTGCCTTTACACTTTTATAGAGTTAAAAATCCTCAGGAGAAGCCGGGCAATGGTGGCGCATGCCTTTAATCCCAGCATTCGGGAGGCAGAGGCAGGCGGATCTCTGTGAGTTCGAGACCAGCCTGGTGTACAGAGCTAGTTCCAGGACAGGCTCCAAAGCCACAGAGAAACCCTGTCTCGAAAAACCAAAAAAAAAAAAAAAATCCTCAGTAGAACTGTCTTAGCCAGGGCCTTCCTATCATTTTAATTACCCTGACAGCAGATGGTAAGTGTGGCTCACTAATATACCTCTGATTTCCTCCTCTTTGGAGCCAGGGTTGTAGTTGAGCATTATTGAGTTATTCAAACCCCCCTCTAACATTCCGGAGAAAGAATCTTGTGACTGAGATTTGCCCCAAGAGAGGGGCCAAGATATACCTCAGGTATAACCAAAGTGAGAAGGCCTCTATGCACCAGCATACTCCTGGCTTCTATGCCCCAGAGTCCTCCTGGCATCTACGCACAGGCATATTTTTGGCGTCTGTGCCATAACATCCTCCTTTTTAGCCTTAGTTAAGGAATTCTAGGGAAAAGTTCTACCCTTGGATTTTGTCTATCTACAACCGGTTTTACTGTCTATACCTGACTTCATCTTCATGTCCCCCGCTCCATTTCTTTTTCACTTTGGATATTTCTCTCAAATTCTGCCTCATTAACTGCTGCTTTGAATAGCCACATAGTATTTATTACCATTCTCGCAATTCCTACCACAGTGCACAAAACTTGTGCCACTGAATTCGTGCATCAACACGTAAGACACTAAATAACATATACCCAACTCTGCTTCAACCTAGAAATGACGAGCCAGAGCCACCACTCTCCAGAATCCTCCATGTATAAGATCTTAGCACTGACACACTTCCTCAGAGATCCTATCTCCTGACACAGCTCACTCCGGGTCAGCCATGCAAGCACAAAGGACTGGCACTTTGTAAAGAGAACAAAGAGTGGCACCTGACAGCCTGGCTCTGTGCTCAGTAGATGAGGGTTACTGGTACTATAGAGCTTCTAATTTTTCATCTTTTATATCAAGTAGAGCTGGAGTGGAAGTGAAAACACAGATCTGGTCTTGACACACGCTAGCTCTGGAGCCCTAGCAGTAGCTCCAGCAGAGCACTCCATGGAGCTGGAAATGGTCTTCCCTTTCTCCCAGCGAACAGCTGTATCTCCAGATGTAATGGCCACTACATGAACATCTTGGGCCCATAACACCAAGCAAGCAACAGCGCATTCTACCTGAATTGACAGATGGATGAAAACACACACACACACACACACACACACACACAACAAAACCAGAAACAAAGTGTATCTTTCTGGGTTTCACTTGTCTCCTTTCATTGCTTAATTTATTCAGTTCACATTTGTCAAATGATGTATGCCAGACCTTGTAGTAGTAGCTGGGCATGTATGATTTTTGTTCTCATGAATCTAGACTTTAAAAAAATAGAATGGAGTATGTAAACCAACAAACAGAGATTAAAATGGTGAACTGCCTTCATATAGCTTCTAAATCTTGCATAATTTAAAAATTATGGACCTCTGAAATAAATTTCTGGACAAACTAAAGCAGGGCCGGGGGACTACAGTCAAAGTCCAGTTAAATGACACTTGAACAGAACAGCTGAGGGGAGCTGGGTAAGTGGTTACAGTGAAGGTATTCGAAACATCTAAAAAATAATTATAAAAATGTATGCAACAAAAGATAGTCTTCTAACCATTTTTGGTGTATGATTCAGAGATATTATACACAATGTTATTCAGCTATTGCCATCTAGTCATTTCTGAAAAGTTTTCATTATCACCAATAGAAATTCTGTACTCATCAGGTAATAATTCTGCTTCTTTCCCTGCAAAGTCCTTTGTAGTTTCCAAGCTGTTTTCTGTATCTATGAATTTGTTCCTTGTGGATAATTTATATAGGTGAAACCACAAAACACTAGACCTGTGCACATGGTTCTTTTCATATAGCATAATATTTTAGGCATTTAGGTATGTTGTAATGGCTCATATCAGACTATATCTCTTTCTGTGTCAAATATATGCCATCAAGGATTTGTGCGCAAATACTTACCTGAGTTTCAAGTTTGTTTTGTTTATGGATAGAATTGTTCAAACCCTAGTCAGTCTATGGCTGGCTTTTAAAATAATATTTTTGGTCAAATTTTTTATTTAGTAAGATGGTGACCAATTAACACATGTGGCACTCAAAAGTCAACTTTTGAGTTGGCTCGCTCCTTCCACTGTGTTTTCTAGGAACCAAACTGAGTTCATCAGGTTTGGAGGCAAGTACCCCTGACCTTCTGAGCCATCAAACATGGCCATAAGTTTGACTTTTTGAGGATCCACCAAAGCATCTTTTCTAGAAGTGTCACTACTTTGTGTTCCCATCAGTAGTTACAATTCCTCCACTTCTTTGTTATTCTGTATTTACCCTCAGTAGATATGTTGTTCTATACTCAGCCTTAGAGGATTGCTTCATGCCTGTCTATTTGCATAAGGATTGAGTTCTTTACTCACTACCAGTTCAAATGTTAATTCTTCTTCCAAACCCCTGGCTAATGTACATACCAAAACTGCTCCTTTTCTGTCTTGATTAGACCTGGATTTTTTTTTTGGTATTTTCTCATTCTACTGTTTTTGATTATGAATATTCCCAGGTACCCTCACAGGCTGATAATATGTAATTTGAGATTGTTAACTCCCAGGGGTTTACAGCTAAACATTACTTTTAATAACAGGAGACAGGGCATAAACTGTTAGTGAATACTGGAATTGCCAAGAAAGTGAAGACTGAAGATAGAGCCAATGCATTATGAGTTATAAGGTAGACAAAGGTACCTGTAACTCTAAAAGCAGACTCTGCTCTGCTTCCGGAGAGACTCGACAGCTCTGCTCTCTGGAGGAGAGACGCCAGGCTCTGCTCTCCCAGGCAACTCCTACCCAGGATGGACGTAGGCTAGAATCTTCCTGGTAATCGCACCTTGGGGTGCTTACACACATAATTAGAAATGGGCTAAATTAATATGTGAGAATTAGCCTAGAAGAGGCTAGATAGAAATGGGCCAAGCAGTCTTTAAATGAATACAGTTTGTGTGTTGTTATTTCGGGCATAAGCTAGCAGGCGGCTGGAGTGCTGGGGACGCAGCCCCGCCGCTCCTATTTCAACAGATGGCTCCCAAAGCTCCCAAAAGCCTTTGGGAGCTAGAGGTAGAATGCTCATGTCTGCAGAACTTGGACACTAGATGGTGGTTTATTTAAGTGGTGACTAGATCATGAGGATGATAACTTCATCAATGAATTAACATGATGGGATCAAAGCTAAATATGCTATTAATACGTGGGGCTTGAGTGAAGAAAACAGGTCACCTTGAGAACACTTCTGAAGGGTGTGGTCTCAAGACATTTCATTTTCTGCTATCCCTGCTTCCTGGCTACCATCAGGTGAACATTTTTTTCATCATGTCCTTTTTTTCGATATTTCTCATTTGTCTCAGTTATAAGCAATGAGACCAGTCTACTTTGGTCTGAAACCTCTAAAATCCTGAGCCAAAATTAATCCTTCATTCCTTTTTTGATTTAGTGTGTGTGTACTTGTGTGTGTGTGTGTGTGTTTGTGTGTCTGTGCGCACCCCATCTATGTACAGTTCCTGATGAGGCCAGAGGATCCCTTGAGATTAGAATTACAGGTACTTTTGAGCTACCTGGTGTGAGTTCTGGGGAATAAACTCAGATTCTCTCAAGGACATTAAGTGCTCTTAACCAGTGAGTTACCTCTCCAGGCCCAATCCTTCACTTTTTAAATTTTTAAAAATGATTTTTAATAGAGATAGAATTATATTACTTTAACCTTTAACCCTCCATTTCATTCATCAAATAGACATCATGTACATTTCCTCCCCCTCTCCCCAAGCCCTCTCAAGCTGACTACCTATTTGTCTTTGAGTATTATTGTTATACACGCACACGTGTGTGGTGTGTGTGTGTGCATGTGTGCACAAATAAATACAGCCTTCTGATTCTGTTTTTGTGGTTGGTTTTTTAGAATATTTTGCCATAGCAATGGAAAGCTAACACATGCCACTTCTCTGAATTATACCAGTTTCCACATGTTGCCTTATTTTCAAATGCATGGAAAAAAGCACACCTCAAAATGGAATAAGCATAGAGTTAAATATCATGGTAGAAGGAAAAGATGCTAGAGAACCTAAATCTAATATAACAAAATAAGACATTAAAGTATTTGAATCTGTGAAGCATTTAAATAATTTCTGGCACAACAGAACAAATATGATGTAAACCAATATTGGGCTCATTATTTTTGAACTGATAGAATGTAAAGATAAAGGAAAAATGTTTCAGTAGTCAAGTTTTAGTGTAATAGTTACAAAGCAACAATTTGAATTACCATGGACTGAGCAGAAAGTACAAAGGCTGGCAACCAATGAAAGATCTTCAAAATGTAGATTGAAAATATTGTAAAACTAGAATTCAGTGTCAAACAAAGCAAGATAAAGTAACAAAAATACAAAACTTTAATTTAATATCTAATCAAAAATTGTTTAGTATCAGAGATAAAAGAATGGTATTTTCAGGCAAAAGTATAGGTACATTCTACCATACCAATAAACCACTAAATCCTAATGGCTAAACACTCCCAATTAAGACAGTGGTTATTGAAGCAATGTAATAAATCATCAAGACCTGACCTTATGCTGTCTATACAAAATACGCTTTAAATATAAACATGAATTCATTGACATTTATAAAAAGATTAAAAGCTTTTATATCACCCAAAACCAAAAAGTGAGTGGTATCTCAAGCAAGAATTGAAAGGCTGTAAAGGAAAAGGGCTCTTCTAATTCATATAAATATCAAGAATGACTTTGGTAAAGCACTAGGAAAGAAACAAATGACTTAAACAACACTGTCAACTTTTCCTATCTCAAGGCTATAGAACGCTAGCCCCATCACCTGTATAATAACTTACAATCATTTCAGAATGCAGGGTGCATTCACCCCCATGATGCCCTGGAGAGTAAACTAGGCTTAGTTTGTTGGAAAATGCCTGGATGACTGACTTTCTTCTAGTAGACTTTTCTCGAAAAGACAAGTATGAATTCAGCTGTACCTAGTTCTATCCAGTTTTTAAAGGAAGATATGTTGGGTTGTTTCCTGTTACTGTAGTTGAGGCAAACCATAAAGAAAGGAAGTTCACTTAGTTAGCACTATTGGTGGTTGATAAGCATGATGCAGGAGCACCCTCTTTTCAGTGAAGTCACCTCAGATGGTATTAAAGTTGCAGGAGTTTGTAGAAAAGGGAGAAATTGTTTGGTGCGGGAGTTGACTAGTTGTTTTCAGATGGCGGTAACCACGACATTTGGGAGAACACCTGAAAAACAGAAAAACTTCATTTTTCCTCAGTTTCCAGAAGTTTAGTTCATGACTGCTCGTCCCTACAACCTTAGACAGGTCTTTATGACAATAAGAGTGAGTGACAAGAGATATTCTTCTCCTCATCATAGACAGAAACCAACGCACAGACATGAAGAGTCTATGAATCAGGTTTAATCTGCAAGGGCAGTATCTAACAATCCTTCTTCCAAGATACCCTCCTCTTAATGTTTCTACAACTTCCAAAACAGTGTTACCAGCTGCAGCAAGTGTCCCATATGTGATTTGTGAGAGCAATTTGTATTTAAATCATAAGAGACAAAAATCCAAACTAAGATAGATATCATACCAGAACAAGATAGATAGAAATCCCTTTTTAAGGTACACCTTCCCCTAGTGACCCACAAACCTTCTACTACGTCCCTCACCTCTTACAGGTCCCACCAAATGTCAATACTGCCATACTGAGGACCTTTCTTCCAAAACATAAACTGATTCAAATCATATCCCAACTATATCAGAAGATAGGCTCACTTCTTCCCTCGGTGTTATCTGATCGTGGTGGGATTGGGGGCACTGTGTGAGTCACCCCCAAATGTCCTGCACAGTTCACAGGAACTTTGTTCAAAACTAATGCAGTATTATGAGGACTTTTGTTGTTGCCAAAGCTTCATGACCAAACTGCACAGAATGTCAAATTTAAAATCCAATATAATAAATTATATAGAGCTAGGTACAGCTTTTGCAGCAAACAAACAGGTGTGAGTACCGCCCTGGCATTCATTGTCTTTAGGACCCTCAGTTGTGATGGTATGGCTGTTTCCTCATGTATAAGATAAGGATCCTAATGACAATGTTTTAGGATTTCTGTAACAAGTAAGTTTAATTATGTATGCAAAATGGCATAATTTTGTTCAAGTCCTACAAAAATCATTTAAATATAAAAGTATATGCTATGCAGACATAAGATGTCCCGTACAGCACAGAGTCAGTGCTTGGAAGGGAGAATTAGTTTACCAGGCACACTGCATAAAAAAGTCAAGACTCTCTGACAGTGAGATTAGTTAGCACAGCTACCATGGAGAGACAATGCCGTGCAATCACATGTCTAACGGTGATTTCTAAAATTGTATCCTAGTAAAAATGAACTCACACGCTTAGACAGAGCTAATTCTGAAATCCTGACATTTTAAACCATGTGTCAGATAGCCCTCTCAATGATGCGGAACTTTTAATTTTGGTTTTTAATTTTAAAGGAAGTTGTCATAGTAACTTCCAGGCGCTGCTGGCAAATGCTGCGAAAGAGATATGCAAACATTTTCATAGGGTTTTTCAATATGTTGAGAAAACATTATACAATATTTAACAGAAACGCCACAAGTCATAGTAAAGGAGAGTCCTCATGGAAAACTAAAATTGTACTTGGCCAACAGCTATTACGGGGGAGGATAGATACCCTTGGGAAGGCTAGGTGAGAAAACACTGTGGTCCAAACTTTCCAAAAGTGTTAATGAATTGTTGGAATTAAACACTCGCAAATCCAATAAGTAATAAAATGGAAGCAAGAGTATAAATCTGGGAACACTTTCTTCTGAGTTGTGTTGTGGTATTGTGTTGTGTTGTCAGATTAGAATGTGCCTAGTTACTACCATCTGGTGACTATAACATTGAGTTCCTGTTGTTTTATAACAAAGCAGTTGCTCTGGGGAAAGGTTGAAGCCCTGAGGTCTGGGACCAATGCCAGGTTATACAGGCTGGAAGAAGCTGTTCACAAGCCAACTCCAGATGATTTCCAGGAGTAAGCAAAGATTTCCGAAGTTTGTTGGCCAAACCCATGGTAGGCAATAAGGATGTGGTGGGACAGTAAAGCTTCTAATCTCTTCTGTGCTGATGAAAAAGAATGCCTATGGTGGGAATGTATTTCTCATCTTTATGAAAACTAGGCATTCCACGACCATAGTGCTGCAATTGGATGGTGTATTTCCTGTTCTATCATCACTTGGCAGAATGCAGAGGGGCAAGAGAGAGACACTCAGTGTCACAAGTCTTTTGCACTTCAACATCTGTCCATTCATAAAGGTGGAGCGATTAGGACCTAAACACCTTCCCAAATGTCCCTGTCCAATAGTATTGAATTGAGGAGTAATTCAAAGACATGAGTTTGTAGAGGCCCACCAAAAATATAACAAAGTCATTAACCTCCCAGAAACCTTATCAGCTTGGATATGATTGATACCTGTGTCATAATATGTTCTTCATGATTTCCCAAGGGTGAAAGTTCATACCGCTCTTACCCCAATTCTCAGAGCACTTCAAGTAATTGAAATTCACAGCTGCTTTCTGAAAATAAGACTCAGTCTGGGGACTACTGTAACTCCGCCACTAATACACATTAGGTATAGCTTTAACATGAATGATATATGGATTTATTGTATTACTAAAAGAGATGACTCCCATAAAGAAATATTTTTTCTAGAAATCAAGTTACCATCTTATGATTTGTTCGTCATCCATTGTCATGTAACGAGTCACTTCAAATTTTTCAGCTGATGCTTTCTAAACACCCATGTTTATACTATAGATTAATGCTGCTCTCAGCCTTAAATCAGAAAAGTCTCCTTTTTCAGCAAATACGGGTGAATGCAGAGATTCAATTGGGCAAAAATTACTGAGAGTTAGTGATGGAAAAGGGCTTGGCCCTGACCATATCATTGACATCATCCTTATTGTGGAAGATAAGGTAGGAAAAAAAGTGAGAGTACAAACGTGAGGAGAAGATGCTGTAAAATGCCTTTCTACGAACAGGACACAGCATTGTAGTCATGAGTTCTCAGCAGCTATTGATGTCTGCTATTGGACAAGACAGGGTCCAATAGCAGTGAGGTGAAGATGGAGGGAGAGCACTGGGAGCCCAATCTCTTACTACTGAACTATTGATACTGATGGATTCATGGAAAGGGGAAGCAAAGGGCAGAAGGTGTGTACCAGTTCGGTCCCTCTATCGTTCAGTTAGCATGTCATGTTCTACCCTCACCTGAGCCCCACAACAAACTTTACCTCAGTATGGCAACTGGATTTTCCCACAGCAAGAAACTAAAGAGACCATCTCTCTGCTATACTCTATGCTTTAGAACCAAGGCAACAGACACAGAAGTTCTCGAAGACATTTTTCTTAAGGGGATTAGTATCAGAGGTAGGGGGAGCTGGAGCCCACAGACTGACTAGGGCACAGGCCAGAGCTATCACATGACTGCCACATGCATTCAGTGAGCTTCATTCCCACGGAATACATCATCTGTAATCCTCAATTGCTGGCACAACAGAACTGCTGTCTCTCTTAGAGAGGAAAATAAAGATCTGAGGAGTTCAGTCACTTCCCAGTGGTCGCACACCTTACAGGCAACGGGGACAAACTTGACATAGTCTTCCCAACTTCTCCGTGACTCCTTCATGCTGATTCCACTGCTCATAGCATTGGTTTCACTGAACACTTTAAGACATAGGATGCTGCCGGGCGATGGTGGCGCACGCCTTTAATCCCAGCACTCGGGAAGCAGAGGCAGGCGGATCTCTGTGAGTTCGAGACCAGCCTGGTCTACAGAGCTAGTTCCAGGACAGGCTCCAAAACCACAGAGAAACCCTGTCTCGAAAAATTAAAAAAAAAAAAAGACATAGAATGCTGAATGTTCCAAACACAGAAGAGTCAGTAAGATAGATAGTAAAACGAAAAGTAACATGAATCTTTTGCCAAAAAACTATTTCTAGTGTTCTCTTCACTAAAATAAAATTTCCCCTGAGATGGAAATCCATTATTGATGGCACTTTAATGACAGGACTCTTTAATTGTGACCCAGAAATAATAGTAAATAAATAATGATTTCTGGAATAATGACTTTTTCAAATGGAGAAATTGTAAGTTAACATAACATGTTACAACAAGTGAAGAGAAATGGCTAACAACTCTGTTACTTAGAAACATTTTCATACGTGAATCTTAGTTTAAGAACTACCTTCTATATGGGACAGTACGTTATCAAAATTCCTAGCCAATATTCTTTTGCAGAGAAGCAAAAACTTCAATTTTCACTGGAATTACTGGACAGGGGAAGAGCAGCGCTATGTTTATCCTGTAGCTTTTCTGTGCCTGTGTTTGATTGAAGAGAACTGGTAGAAACAGGCATCTAGGTGAGCAGGGAGCATGTGAGTACTCGGAGAAACGTATTTTCCTGTTATGGCAAAGGGTTGCACCAGGCTGAAATCGCCTTCCCAATACAGCACATCCGTAACTGCAGGGAGACAGCACTGCTCCCCAGCTTTCCAGATCGCAGGGATGAACTGAGTGAGAATGTCAAGGTAGTTGAGAGTGTTCTAAAATAACTGGGAATTATTACAGCAGAACCAATAAAATGGCAGCGCACAGAAGATCCTTAGGCTGCCAAAAAAATAGTATAATCACAACAATGGGAGCACGCGGTTACACGTTTGTCCAAATCTATGGAACCCACAATACCCAGAGAGAAAGACGAAGAGCAGCCCTGATGGGAATGTGGGTAATGTTGGAGGCTTTGAATGGTTAAGGCAGAGACTATATCGAACATCTCTGTACTTCCCCCTGAGCTACTCTGTGAACCTGAAACAGTTCCAGCAAACAAACCCTTTAACATAGTAACTGTCAAGAGAGTGCTTAAAATTAGAGTTTCTTAGTCTAAGCTTGTTTATAAAACTCCAACCTGATACCATTAGTTTTTGTGTCTTAATATTTTTATTCTTCTCCCATACATTATATCCTGACTACAGTTTATCCTGTCTCTGCTCCTCCCAGTTCCCCACACACCCACCCAGAAAGGAGCCTGACCCACTTCTAATAGCATTCTTGAAGTCCCTAGTACCCTTCTGGGAAGCTGTAGCAAGCTGACAAGAGGGCTCAAGCCATAGCGTTCATGACCTGTAGAACCAAAGAAAGAATGCTCTAGACTATGGGGCACTGGAGGATCCCGGTCATCTTGTCTGCTCAACCCAGATCTATCCAGAAAGATGGATTTCTAGCTGTAACACTATGAGGACACGAGAAGTAACTGCAGTAGCTAGATGATGAGAATCCAAACTCTCCTTCTCTCCCGACTACTGTACGTGGAAATTAGGGAGATCATACCCTTCAGGGACATCACAGCTTTTCTGATTTTCCTTTTTTAATTTTGTTGTTGTTGATGGTGGTGTTGTTTTATGATTCATCAGTTTAAGGAAGGACACAGTCACAAAAAAGATAATTAGGTCTCATGCCAAACTGTTGCATCAAACGTTGCTTTAGTTTTATTTGTAAAGGAAAATAAACATGACTGCATCAAACCACACTTTTGTATAGGCCTTAGGACTATTTATCGTAAATACAACCAGGGTTACTCTTGCATTCTTTTACCTATAGTACAGTCTCCACTGTAGCCACATAGTAAATTTGTATATTCCAACTAAAAGAGTCATATTTCCTAATTCAGTTTTTACATTTTATCTCATAAGTATTATTGAAATGTCTGTCAATGTCCTCTAATCAGCCACCACCAGGAACAGGCTCACAGTTAAACAAGTCAGGTTTTTTGTGTGTTTGTTTGTTGCCATGAGAAGAGATTCTTACTGTTAAACCTTGCGATATCTCAGGGACAGGGTGCTGGAAATGATTTACTGCATGATATAGTGACATGTTATATGATTTGACAAGTATTCAAGGAGGCAGGACTTTAACTTTGTATTAAATGCTCCCAAGAAGTGGTAATTTTAATTATTTATTACAATTAATCTCACCCACAAGAAAGAAGGATTGGAACAAGGTAAATCTGTAATTGGTTTAAAAATGAAAATCTGTTACTCATTAGTCAAGAAAGAGGAATATTGGTCACAACCACTGTGTGGTTGTTTGTTGTGGTTCCAAACCAATGTTTGGAAGACATTTACAGTTTTCCTATATTCAGCCACTGTGAGTAGTCTTATTTTACCTTGATTTGTTTTGTTCACAGTTCACAGTAACTAGTCTGACTCTGATGTTTTTTGAAATCATTCACATTTAGCAAAACAGCAAAGCCTTTGTAAGTGCCAAACAATTTAAACAACATTCAAACGAAACTACAGTGGCTGTTCAGTTCCTAGTAGCTGGGAGCTGCTTTTCTCCTCTTCAATATATCAGCATATAGTAGTGCAAGAGCAACACCATTTGTAGGAAAAAAATAAAATCAAAACATAAACAAACAAAAACCAAAAGCCAGAAAGGATTAAGTAAACATATTTAAGACATCAAAGAGAAAATGTCTAAAAATAAAATGATAATATTATTTATTGAGTTATGACCTCAAAGTTTGCTGAAATTCCATAATTCAGGATTTCATAATATGAATTTGTTTGGAAATATGTTCATTTCAGATATAATTAAACCTAACTGAAATCACACTGGAGCAGAATGAGCCTTCAGTCTAACAGAATGAGTATCATTCTAAGAAGAGAACATGTGAGGGCAGAGATACGGACAGAACTCCAAGGATGCTGGAGGCAGAGACTGCAATTACAGCTGACAACACAGGAATCTAGTAAGAAGCATGACTAGAATCTCTTGCAGGTTGAGGAAGGAACACTATCATTTTAGTCTTTGGTTTCAAACATTCAACCTTCAGAGATAAGAGAAAATAATCTTCTCCTCTACTTTCTGAGAAGACTCCAACTTTGGAACACACCTACAACTACCGTTCTCAATACTGTGTGGTTGTAAAAAAGGGTGTAAGTCTGAGATGCTCCCAGCAAAGGAGAAAATGTGGTAAAATGGTCCTGATGAAGTAGATGAGACTATTGTGTATCATCATCCATAGATATGACCAATGTAATGCCCAAGATACAAGATAGTCCAGGCAGCATTAGGAATATGAACTCTTTTTTGTAATTAACCTTTTCTACTTAAAAATTATATATAAATCTAAACTACCCACCTTTCCTAGATACTAGGGAAGCCAGCAACTCATATCTAATGACAGAGAATGTCAAGAATTCTAATTTTAATACCAGTCTACCTACCATATGTTTCAGTTTGATTTGGTGTCTCTATTACTTTACTAGGGAACTGAAATTTTTCATTAATTTAGCCTTTCCTTTGTGCACAAAGGGCCATGAACTTTTTCATGACTGGAGTGATGAAAATGAAAAGTACAATAGGAGTAGCAAGTAAGGAAACATGAAATATGACTTAGGTATCTAAGCTTTCTGATAAGAATTTAATCCACCAATGAAAAAAATGTGATTTCTGAATACATTCTCTTTCTTTCTTTCTTTTTTCTTTTTTTTTTTTTTTTTTTTTTTTTTTTTTTTTTNTTTTTGATTTTCGAGACAGGGTTTCTCTGTAGCTTTTGGTTCCTGTCCTGGAACTAGCTCTTCTAGACCAGGCTGGCCTCGAACTCACCGAGATCCGCCTGCCTCTGCCTCCTGAATGCTGGGATTAAAGGCATGCGCCACCACCGCCCGGCTACATTCTGTTTCTTGCAGCCAAGTCTGACCCAAAAATGACCACTTCTTGCCAATAAGCTAGTTACTAGACTTTGCTCTCCCTGCAATGACTTTTCCAGTTGACCAACTTCTAAATGTTCTGTTCAGAAAACAAGACGATGGAACAGAAACAAATTGAACTCATTTATTACTCTAGCTGTGTTTTGACAGAAGTCATATACACATATATTTTGGAAATCCTGAGCTCCAGGAATAAAGCCTGAGAGTTAGAGTGTAGTCATGTGACCTGACTCTCCATATTGGTGTGGGTACAAGTTACTTCTGATTTTCTGGTCTCAGCATGGTGAACTGCTTGGTCTGCCTTGTCGTGTCATTCAATCCCTCTAGAACTCAGTCAGCTTCTCTGTGTGCATCTCCTGATTTCCTCAGACATGAAGAATTTACTTCCCCCTCTATTCAACATACATTGCTTATACTCACTGTATGCTACTTAAACAGCTTCTTTACCAATATCTCTCTCTCTCCAGAGTCTACTGCTTACTTGTGGGCAAGAATCATGAATTACTCATCATTGTGTCCTCAATGTCCAACACAGAATAACTTACTTGGTCTTCACTAATGTTTGTTGAATGAATAAATTATCTATGATAAAGTATCTTTCTGAGACTTCAAAGCTAATATTTTCTCACTTAATATAAAAAATAAAATGGCTCTGTTATTAGATTTATATTTTATTTTACCTAAGATACATGTTTTCACATATTAATTAAACAATCATTTTTTCCTTATGACCTTTTTTAGTACACAATAAAATTAATTAGTCAGTCTTGTGTTGGTGACTATTACTGGTCAAATGGCAACTGGCTAGTCTAATCTAGTCATTTGATTGATTAAAATAAGTAGACAGTGTGAAAGGATGTTCAAGGAGCTTCATCAATAGGCTTTATTTGTTGTTCGAACAAGAGGGTTGCTGTCTCACAAAACCAAGTTGAGAGAAAAATGTATAGATTATGCTGAGGGAGAAAATGAAGTTATAAGATAAAAGCTGTCTTTTCTATAATTGACTTACTGCTAGGAGAACAAAATGTTCCTCAATTAGAATAACAAACATATCTCATAAATAGATATGTGCAGTAAGTTCTAGATCTTCGTAGCTGCAACACACACAAATATTTCCCCTCAGAATGGAAAGGGGAATTCAGGGCATATGACATATAGCCTGGTTGTAGAAGTATGTATGATAAATTCAAATTAGTTGAATACAACTCACTAAGATAAATAATTAAAATAAATACTTAATTTCAAATATATTTTTAAATAAAGCAAAATCTATTTCAGTCATTTGTAGTAGACATTCTGCTTAGTGTTGAGTTTAATGATTCAAAGTAGGAACCATCAGGCTGTAACACTTGAATCTGTTTTTACAAAGTGAATGATATTCTAATGGTCCCTTGTGAAAATAAACTTATTTTCCAGGATTTAACACCTGGTGATCTGTCATTCCATCCACAATTAAGGCTCTATGTGCACATGATTTAGATTTAGATGCAGGAGGACTCTGGATGGAAATATGATATTGATTTTGTCGTGAGGCAAAACTACCACATTCTGGGGGAAGGGCAGGGAAACTGCCCAAGTGCTTCCAGGTGTCACTGACTGCTGATTTTCAAATATGACTAGCAAACACTTCCCAGAGCCCAAAATGACATAGCTATTTCTCCTGACAATGTCCACTAATCTGTTTTAGCATAACATTTGCCAACTTACAAACTTTCATATCTTTATGGGAGAAAGAAGGCAGAATCAACGAGATGCCCTGTAGCCACCAGAGGGGAAAGACATGAGCTGCTAGCTAGAACCTTGCCAGTAAGCCACAGCCACATGGCAATACACAGATTAATAGAAATGGGTTAACCAAAAATATAAGGGCTAGAAAGCAATATGCTTAAGTGATTGGTCAAGCATTGATTTAAATAATATAGTCTTTGTGTGGTTATTTCGAGTCTGGGCAGCTGGGAACAAACAAGAAGCCTCCCACAACAAGTATCAAATTGACATGTTAAGGCATCAGACAGGAGCTGAAAACACACACATATTTCTTAATTGCACAGATGAGCTCTGGGAAAAATAAGAAGCTGGTAGCAATATTTCACTTGGGGAAGGGTGAAGTAATAGGGACTGAAAATGGAGAAGTGAAAGGGATGCTTGCTATTTGGGGAAGAATTTGCTGTGGTGTTTCCACGCATGTGTTCATTATGTCCCTCAACCTTCCTTCTACCTTCTCCCCTGACCTCTTCCCTATCCTTAAAAATCTCTTTTGCTTTCAGGTCATCCTTTGTCTTGTTTTAGTTTCCACATATGTGATAGGGTTGGTATCAATGTCAACTTGACACAAATTAGAATCACATGAGTAGGAAACCTTGTCTGAGTAGTTATCTTGAACATCTTCATTGATGTGAAAGACCCACCGCAAATGTAGTTGACACCTTCTGATAGCAGTAACCACCTAGCTCTTGGCCTCCACAATGAGAGACAGCTGCTGTGGATTACTCTGATAGCAGAGGCGCCCAGCCTCAAGGACCAATCAACTACCAAATTTTCTGCCTCTCAGGTTTAAGAAAACTCTTGTTGTTGTTTCAATATAAGCTGATTTAATAATTTAACTCTGTCTGTCTGTCTGTCTCTGTCTCTGTCTCTGTCTCTCTGTCTCTCTCTCTCTCTCTCTCTCTGTGTGTGTGTGTGTGTGTGTGTAAATATTCACCCTATTGGTTCTGTCATTCTAGAGAAACTTTACTGATACAACATATAAAAGAAAACATGTGATACTGTTTGAATTGTTTGCTTTTGTCAAATTCCTATACATCCTTTTCATATATGCACTAATATAAGTAAAAACAGATAAGCTCTGCGTTTGGTGTTTCTTCTTAATGTTGACTGACCATCTCATAGCACATCGCTCTCTTCACACATTGCCTATGAGCCTACTCATAGAACCTCAGATGGGCCAGCAACTTAAAATATCATGACCACCTACCATTGCGAGTTACTTGCTCCACGTTCTAGCCTTTCTACACCAAATGTGTCAGCTAATTAGGACACTATGCCAGCTTACTCTTGAGCTGCAGTTCTGAAGTTGTCCTCAAGTTTTACATGAATATTTTAGTGACAATTTCCTGGACATTTTGTTCCTATTATCTTTTTTTTTAATCTGATCTTTTAGTGTCTCAAAGATTCAAGATTTCAGGACATTAGCTGAGTGACCAGAGTCAATTGCTGCCCTGAAAATCTTAGGAAATTACTATTCTCTGGGCTGAAAATGGCCATTTAAAATGATCTCACATTTTAAATATTCAGGGAAGAAAAAATTTCATTTCTTGATAAGCTGTAAAGAAGCTGTTCTGCCAGAAACATGTTAGAAAATAGTAGAGCAAGCAGTCGCAAAAAAAAAAAAAAAAAAAAGAATGCATGATAGAGTCAGTCAATACAAAAGACAAAATTTGTGAGCAAATGACCAACTCCAGGGGCTCCCAATATGAAAGTATCTGATTCTGATTAGAGAATGTGATTGTTGAAGAAACTGTTGGTGTGTTAGTATACTGTAGCACAGAATAAACATGTAGTAATTGGAGCGGCAGGGCTGCAACTCCGGCACCTGGCTGCCCCCATGGCTAGCTAGCTTTACCTGAAATAATTACACGGAAACTGCATTCTTTTATACACTGCTTGGCCCATTCATTCTAGCCTCTTATTGGCTAGCTCTTCCATATTGATCTAACCCATCTAACCCATTTCTAATATTCTGTGTAGCACCATGAGCTGGCTTACCAGGAAAGATCTTAACCTGCGTCTCTCTGGAGTGGGAGAAGCATGGTGACTCCTGACTCGGCTTCTTTCTCCCAGAATTCTATTCTGTCTACTCCGCCTACCTAATTTTCTGTTCTATTAGGGCCAAGCAGTTTTCTTTATTAATTAACCAATGAAAGCAACAGATAAATACAAGACCCACCTCCATCATAAACGTAATGAAAATAATTGTGCCAGTCAATGTAGACAATTTCTATGTATTTTTTATTTATGAATCATTCATGAATAATACTGTATATTAACCAAATTCAGCCATCATTTCCCCTTCTCCGATCTTTTCCCTATTGTCTTATGCTTTTAGCTCCCAACTTTGTGTGCTCTTTTCCTAAAGATACACTGAGTTCACTTATTGCTGTTTGTATGTACATGAATGTGAGATTGTCTAATAGAGACAATCTATGTACATGTATTTACATGAATGTGAGATTGTCTAATAGCCTCTCAGGGGCTGCATCCCTGCGGAAAATCAATTCACCCCCCTCCAGAAGCCTACAGTTGCTGCTTGGCTATGGGTGGGACTTCATGACCTCATGTTTTCTCTATGCTAGAATTGTTGCTGGTGTGGTCTTGCACACACAGTCACAGCCCCTGTCAATTCATATGTGCAATGCCACTGTCATGTCTAATAAACACTCTTTTGCTGCCAACTTCTGGCTCTTGCCATTTTTTTTTTGCACCCTTCCATGGTGAGCCCTGAGCCTTAGGATAGGACAGAGAATATATATGTCTCACTTAAAACTGAGCACTCCACAGTCTCATTTTCTCTGCATCAGGGCCAGTTATGTGTCTCTTCATTAATCACCATCTACTACCAAAGGAAGCCTCTCTGAGGAAGAACCAGAGACAGACTATTGTAAGAGTAAAAGAAGAGTTTAATAATATCTCCATTTATCAGGGTCATAGCATTGTATTCTCTATGTGGCATATGACCTAGGCAGCCATGGTTTGGGTCAAGTTAATAGTACCATGTATGAGTTCTTTAAATCCAATCAGAAGATAGTTGGTTACTCCAATAATATTCATGCTATTCTTGTACCAGTGGATTTATCTTGCTCAGGCAAACATTAGTGTAGCTCATAGGGATCACACGTGGCAAGAACATTTAAAATTATCCTCATACACTTATTTATTTTCTTTATTCTTTGAGATACATAAGTACATAATCCTCCCTCTCTTTTCTCTCTCTAAGCACTCCCATATACTCCTCCTTGCTCGCTTTCAAATTTATTATCTCTTTTTCATCAACATATATATATGTTTGTGTGTGAATGTATATCAACATATATGTATAAATATATAGGGATATATGTTGATGAAAAAGGTAATATATTTTTAAAAGAGCAAGAAGGAATATATAGGAGTGTTATATATGATGTTATGCATATACATACATATTCATAAATACATAATTATAAGATGTCCACTCTTTATATTATTACTTACACTTTGTTTTCATAATATTCTGGTTTGTAACAAAAAACTGAGGTTCTGGTGAGTTAAATAATTTTTCTAAAGGAACACATGTAGTAAATGGTGTGTCTCAAACACAGATAAAGCGATCGTAGAATGTATGATCTCATATTCCAGCCTTTAAACTGGTGATAGACTTGGGAACACCATCACTTCATCTCAGAGTTTCCCCTTAAAGGTATTATAACAAGTTGGTCAGAGTGCAGACGGCAGGTAGCTTTCCACACCAGTCATTTGGGACTTTGCTATCGAAAGCGAACTACCATCCCGTGTTTATTAGCCATCTCTCTTGTTGCTGAGACAAAATAGCTATGCAACTTAAGGAAATAATTTACTTTCCTCTTTGATTCAAATGTGATTTACTCTTTGTTCTCTGGCACATGACATGCTGTTACCCACATTTAGGGTGGGGCTTTATAACTCAGTTAATACAATGTAGGAATTTCTCACAGATTATGACCACAGAGTTGTCTTCTAGAGTATACTAGGTCTTGTCAAGATGTCTATCGGAAGTATCCACTACACACCCATTTTGAGCAAATCTACCCAAGTGAATTACATAAAGTCAGGGTAGAAAATTTCAGACACTTCTTCACTCAAACAGGAAAATTCCACTTAAGAACTTTTAGCTTTAAAGCATTATTTGTAACCTGATTTTAATCCAGTCTCTTTATGTAAATTTACAGTAAAAAAATATCTTAAGATAACACCATGAGATAAATAAATAGTTAAGTAAAATGAAATTCTTCACTTAATTAAATGCACTGCTGTCCCCCAAAACAGTATTTATGAGGTGACTTTCCCACATTAGAAAATTCAACCATTTTAAATAAACCAAAGTAACATACAGAAAAAGGCTGAAAGTAAACACAGAAAAAATTATTATTTATTGTACTAAACTACGTACATTTTTCTTTCTGTCCAAATGTCATGCTTCTAACTTCCTACAATAAAATACACTGTTATTACAATTGCAAAGAAAATTCAAATTAATTTTAATGCTACATCCCTTATTACATTAAAACCACTAAAAAAAACCTAAGCTTAACATAAAGTTGAAATGGTATATGCTCGTTTTCCATAAGCTATTATTTGTTCTTTTACTTATTTTATGTTCAATAAAAAAAATCTTGAGATTGAGGTAGCTGCCTATCATCTGGTCACTGCCTTCAGGGATGGAGAGAGCTCTGTCTGTAGCTGTGTCATAACAGGCAAAGTCAGTAGACCAGATCAAAATCATGGGTCAGTCCCCACATAAACTGTCTAACTGTTTTTTTTTTCCCTGACAACAAACTCCACTCCTATGGTGAAGGATAAGACCTAAGATTGTCACTCACTACCACACTACCACTAATGCATGTGCTAACATATTGCAAATTCACTACTACATTGTCATTGTAATGTTGACTTTAGCACCATTTCCTACATAACAAAACTGAGGCAAAAAAAAAAGCAAGTTAAATAATATTTTTAAGATACAACATAGCAGATCTGACACATGAACTAAATTTACTGACGCTAAATAATTTATTCTTACTCTCTATAAGAATATAACCTTAAAGTAGATTCTAACAGTTGCTACCTGCTATGTATTTATTGTGGCAGGCATTTGAGCCTTGGGCTCTACCCTTGATAATATGAAGCATCAAGTCTTCGCCAACTCTCTTTGAGGATGCTTATTTGAATGAGGATATTAGCTCTCTTTAATAAACATCACTATAGATTCTTACTCTCTCTCTCTTTCTGTGTGTTTGTGTATGTATGTGTGTGTTAATGCATGTCATTGTACATACGTGGGCAGAGGACAGCTTGTAGGAGTCAGTTATTTTTTTCCACCATGTACTTCTGTCCTGAAGATTAAACTTAGGTTGTCAGACTTCATGGCAGATACTGTTACCCACTGAGTCATCTGGTCAACCATGTTTTATAAAAAATCTATCAATTAATCTTTGAAAGTCCCCACCTTAAGATTCTCTTTATCTTCTTCTATATTTGGTCATTGACCAATAATGCAGAAACAAGACAAAACCCGAACATATGCATGATGACAGACACCATGTTTGTAACCCACACTATGCTGTGAGACTCTTGAGTGATACCCTGTGTTCCTTGGGAAATCACACATCTACCCAGAAATTCCAGTCAGGCCAAAAAGATGAAAATGACAGGAGTATCTCATGCAGAGTATAAGAGTCATGCCTCAGTATGTTCATAGACTACTAAACTGAACCACTCACATGGACTCATGCCCAAGTGAGTAAAACTGGAAAAGCATGTAACTTTGTCTTTTCTTTTTTTTTAACTTTACTTTTTTATTGAAAATTTCCACCTCCTCCCCTTCTCCCACTTCCCTACCCTCCCTCCCTCCCTCCCGCTCCTCCTCCCTCTCCAGTCCAAGGAGCAGTCAGGGTTCCCTAGCCTATGGGAAGTTCAAGGTCCTCCCCGCTCCCCCCAGGTCCAGGAAGGTGAGCATCCAAACAGACTAGGCTCCCACAAAGCCTGTCCATGCAGTAGAATCAAAACCCAGTGCCATTGTCCTTGGCTTCTCAGTCAGCCTCCACCGTCAGCCACATTCAGAGAGTCCGGTTTGATCACATGCTCCATCAGTTCCAGTCCAACTGGCCTTGGTGATCTCCCATTAGATCAGTCCCATCATCTCAGTGGGTGTACATGTAACTTTGTCTTTTACATTTATGGATGCAGAAAAAAAAAAAACTGCCAAACAAAATACCCAAGAATCGGATCATTTAAATTAATCTGGGTTAAAAACACAACACTATTTTAACAAGCAAACAGAGTCTGTTCATCACCAGGATCATCTGAAATCTGTGTATCTGGGTCCTTATACCTGAAGCCGCTCAATATCTTAGACAATGGACTAGAAAGAAGCAGATTATGTAAGAATTTTTTTTTTCAAATTAACTCCAGGTCTCTGCCAAGACTCTAATCACACGCCTGACCTCTCTTTATCCAAATTTAGACTATGGTACAGGAAATTACTCTTCCAAACTATCCATCCCGTCTCTTAAGAAGGGCATGTGTGACGCTCACACTCTCCCAACTGGCACAGGCCTTGCAGAACTTCTGAGTTGGTGTCAGATACTTCTCCACACTCACATGAGGCTTAGTTATATGGCTTGCTTTGACAATGGAGTGTAAGCAATTATGACATATGCTACATCTTAGGAGGACCTTTAAAAGTGATATCAAGCTTAAACACATCCTCCTGGGTGTCCCTTCCTAGAAGAACATTCTGTCCCAAATAGGTAATTCTTCCTTCCAATGGACCTGAAATAACAAGTGAAATCAGAGCTATAGTTGACTCACACTAGCATGAAACATATGAGAATAGAACTTTTATGATTGAAAATTACTGAGGTCTGGGACTTATTAATCACCACTGAAAATTACTTCTCATTTTGTTATAGCAGGTTGCTTTTTCTTGGGCTCTTCAGCTAATATTTGAGCCTTGGGATGTACCCTTGACGATGCAAATACCAATTTTATTTGCTAACTCTTACAAACATGTTCTCTCAGATGATGATATCATCTGAGTCTGATTATTCCTTATCAAACCTGAAATCCTGCTGATTACTTCTTAATTAAATATCTTTCTTGTGCAATTGTTTGATTTAACCCAGGGTTTTATTATGAGTTTCTATATTAGGTTTGTAATTTCTTAGGAGCTGAGACTCTATTGACGCCTCCTCTGCTCCATCTACATATTTTCTGCCATTCTCATTTAGAAAGCTTTGCGCTGAGGATGTGCTCTGCAATCAATTTTTTTTTATAATTATCAACGCATGAAAATTATCCATCTATATTCATTTTTGAAAGGTAACTAGCTAATTTTGGTCTAAACAATTCTGCATATGCCTAATCAATACCTTAATTTTATGAATAGGCAATAAGAAACCAGAAGGCATACTAAGTATTAATTTTAGAAAGCATCATCTGAGGAAAGAAACTAGAGAGTCATTGAAAAGTCAATTTAAAACAGCTTTCTTCCATTTTTTTTCCTATTGCATAAAGAAAATTGGCATTGAAGAAATGAAGAATGAACTCAGAGAATGTAGAGAATATACAGGCATAAAGTACTAGAATTTCCAGGGAATAAACTTTAGAAAGTTGAACACCAACAACCAAAAGAGCTGAGTGACAGCTGAAATCTCTATTTTAACAGCAGAGAAAATTAGAAAAGTTTACAAAGCAGAGCAGGAGAAAGCCCAACCGGCCTTTCAGGACTGAGTGTCGACTGTAGAAGGCTCCCTTAACACCGAAGTGGAGTGAGGAGAGCACATTCAAGAAGGAAACCTTGACAAATTGGCTTTGCACTCTCAGCAAGGGGCACCTTAAAGGGAAACAGAAGAGAAGTGGGACAGAAGCTCAACTCAGCAGCAGCAGGGTGGCCGATGCGAAAGTCTGCCCTGTTAAGCACTTGACTGGAGCCAAGCTGAGACGCCATTTCCAAACTCCTGCTGGATGGTTTGGCAACTCAGATTCACTGAGAACTTTACTCTCTGGAAACCCAGAGCAAGAATCAAGAACTCATATCCTGAGATGTGTATGTCACACCTAGCTCTCTTCCCTTCATAGTTATTCCTCCTTTATTTACTCTATTCATAGTGGGGAAACCCTTGGCTAGTGAATGATTTTGCATACAGTTTTCTACTTTTAGTAGGACACTCTATGATAAACATCATGGTACATACTCCTATTACAATTTAATACATTGTAAAAATTTTAAACACACACTAACAGAATGAATAACTTTTAAAAGACAAAAACAAAGGCACAACTAAAAAATAAAATCATTCAATGGTTTAAGACCAGATGTGCAAGTCCTAGAAAACATGAAAATTCAAGGCAACAAAACTCTTAAAAAGTATTAATCTCACAGTAATGCCCTCCTGTAAGAATGAATTAGATAAAAATCAAAGAAGTCAAAAGAAAGATTATACATATTTTAAAAAGAAAGGAGAGAAAGAACACCAAAGAGAACACAGATAAACACCTAATGAATTCCAAGAGAATAGAAACAGCTTAATGAAATAAGAAAGTCAATGTAATAGATGAAAGTACAACTCGTTCTAATTAAAACACTAAAAATATAAGACAAAGACAGTACATGAAAGCTGAAAGAGAGAAACCCCATCTACATACAAAGACAGGCCCATCAAAATAATCGAAGATTTCTCAGCAGGAACCAGGCTGCTTGGAATACCATATTTCAGTTTCTCAAAGATAACTTCTGAGAGCCAGAGAATCAGAGAGTTTGCTATGGCTTGTGTCTCCCAATAATAGCAGAAACTACACCCATAAAGTCTCACCAACATACTCTGAACAGGGATGGTACCACTGAGCATGCCACAGTGGATGGGGAAAAGCCCAGAGGGCTTCAACCTTACACAAAAACTACAGGAAACTGAATGCTGGAAAGGCAATCTTCCCCAGGGAAAAGCACACTGGCTGTCCAATGCTAAACAGTATTAAAAATATACATTCTTGTAACATGTGTACTGAGCAGATAATATTTAGGCATATGTATATGTGAATATATGTATGCAATGACAATTAGTGAAAAATAGCTTATAATTTGAAGAGCAGGCAGCAGTATATGGAAAGGTTTGGATGGAGGAAAGAGAATGGAGAAATGTGATTATGTTATGATTCCAAAACTAAAATTTTTGAAAAATAAAGAAGTAAAAAAAAAAAAAGCAAAGCTGCCAACCAAAGCACTATATCCAGAAAACCATACTTGCTCTTGCAAGACCCCAAAGTAAACAAGTTCAACTTGATTGGATTCACAAGAAGGTGAGATGGGGTTCCCACTTCAACCCACAATGAAGCTGTAACCTGTTGCATGACTAAATTAGTCATCTGCTGGATAAAATAAAATGTATGCAAAAGGATACAGATCAGGAAAAGAAGCAACTGTGGTGATTTCGGTTTTGGTTTTATTGGTTTTGTTTTTTGTTTGGTTTTCTCTCTTTTGGCTCTTGACTCTTTTAGGGGTCCCGCCACCCAACTTCCAAATAAATGATATGGAGTTTTATTCTTTCTTATGGATGCCCGGCACTAGCTTGGCTTATTTCTAGCCAGCTTTTTTTAATTTAAATTACTCCATTTATATTTTTTTCTTTCTGGACTTTTATCTTTCTCTGTTTCTGTATACTTTTCTTTACTTCTTACTCCATGGCTGGTTATGTAGTTGGGTGGCTTGCCCTTGATATCCTCCTCTCCTCCTTTTGTTTATTGATCCTCTCTTCCCACATTTCCCTATTTGACAACCCTGCCTATCTTTTATCCTGCCTAACTATTGGCCATTCAGCTCTTTATTAGACCCAATCAAGTGTTTTAGACAGGCAAAGTAACATAGCTTCACAGAGTTAAACAAATGCAGCATAAAAGAATACGACACATCTTTGCATCATTAAAGAAATGTTCCCGAGCATAAAAAAAATATAGCACATCTCCAACTAATATTCTATAACAGGCAACAGATGCACAAAGCAAAAAACCATGTGAAGGCTTTTGGAACATGCAGGTCATTATTCTTGCTGCAATTTAGGCTGCACAAGAGACAGGCATCTGGATATATGGACTTGGGTTGTAGAAAGAACTAGTGATAGATGAGTAGATTATATTGATAAATCTTAACTCCATCATTTGGAAAACAAAAATCCAATTATTCTCTTTTTAACAATAATTCAGATTTGGGGGATTAAGTATTTAGCTCAATTATAGTTATTGTCAAGTATGTTCAAAGCTCCGAGAAGACCTCCTAGCAACACACACACTTGGATGCATGCACCCATGTACAAAGAGAGAGAAAGAGAATATTAACTAGGGTTATTACAATGACAAGATGATAGATACATGCAATAATCTTGTCTCTCCGTAACTGTGACTAGAACTTGGGTAATAACAGTGGATAGGAGAATTGTGAGTTGATTTTGAATGTTCCCCTAAAACTAAATTTTGACACACCTTCATATTCGATTTATGCCACATAAAACAACTGAATCCTGGGGTACTTAGGAGGCTGAGCAGACAGCAGCGACTGTGTAAGCCTCAGAGGTCCAGAGAGTGCAGACGGAGCCATGGGCCATGCCAAGGTGACAGTGCAAAGAGTGTGGGCCAATGCCGCTAAAGCTGGTAATCACAGGACCCATTGCAAAGCTAGGAAATGGAGAAAGTCTGAAAACACTTCCAGGCTCCAGTGAGGGGCATGTTCAGCTAGGTGTGTGCGAGTTGCATGAATGATTCATAGACTTAAAGGTTTTCAATTTTGATAAAAAGACACAGAAAATAGACATCTTTAACTAGTTAAATGCAAGTGCAACTACACAGCCGACCCTGACATCCGGCTCCACCCTTTATCATCCAAAACAAAACTGTCTCCCCAGTTCTGAGTACCAGCATTGAAGGCTTGTTTAGGAAGAAAGCATGTTTACTGAGTCTACTGTAAGTGGCGCTGGCCTTGGAACACAGATTCTGGTGAGCTGGAGAAGTGGCTAGTTTTATGTCAACTTGACAACAAGCTAGAGTCATCTGAAAGGAGAGATCCTCAGTTGAGACAAACGCCTCCATAAGATCCGGCTGTAGAGAATTTTCTTATTATTGTCACTGAGAGATTTCATTATATGTGTGTGAGTTTAGGGATATATTTGAAATACAAAAAAAAAAAGTTAACATCATGGGTAAACACTTGCAAATGAATTATCTAAACTACCATCAAGTGTGTTCTATTGACATTACTTGGTTAATGGGAAGTATCTATCATAAAAGAGGAGTATATTTTTCAAAAATAATTAGAATAACTATGTATTTCCAATTAATGGAATAAAATCTATGAACTAATTTTACAAGTACTTATCTAATACAAATGCGAAGTTCCTGTGAAGTGAATAATAGTATGCAATTAAGTTAATGTAAACTCAATTAATGTCTCCGTACGTCCATCTGCTACTAAAGCTTTACAAAACCCACCAGCTGGAATCTGTTCTTTGCAAGCTTTCTGACGTACACTTCAAGAAGCTATCACCTAGGGGGCTGGAGAGATGGCTCAGCGGTTAAGAGCATTGCCTGCTCTTCCAAAGGTCCTGAGTTCAATTCCCAGCAACCACATGGTGGCTCACAACCATCTGGAATGAGGTCTGGTGCCCTCTTCTGGCCTTCAGGCACTCATGCGAACACAATATTGTATACATAATAAATAAATAAATATTTTTTAAAAAAAGAAGCTATCACCTAACAGATGTGTTACTAGGAATCTCTTAGTCATGTCCATAGATAGAAAAGTCTATATTATCATTTTTCCTGTTAACTTTATCTTGCTGCATTCCACATTTACAGAAAGACTAAAAAAGCCTATTCTTTTTCACAGTTGAGATCTACTTCACACGTCCAGATTCATTTAACAGGTTGGAAAAATAATGCTGGAAGCTAAAGGCTATTTTCATTTTTAGCTTTCTCCATATAGTATGTACTTGTACCTATGTAGGAGTAATCACTCCTTGCCCAATTGTACTCTGAAAAGAGAATAAGCAAAATTCATTGCAAGGATTAGAATAAAATACCAATTACGTTCTTTATTCACTCCCTAATAGTAGCATCTCATAGACCGAATTACAGTCCCCATACAATATTCAGAACCTGGAGGAGACGAAATGCATCTCTGAATTGAACTTGATCATTTCTGTACAATTCACCAATCAAAGAAAGGCTCAAAAAGATAGCTGGATTTGTGGGCTTGCAATTTGCTAGCTGTTTCAGAATAGTCAATTTTAAAATTTGAGTTGCTGATTTCTTTTCAGCCTTAAAAATAAAATGGTTTTTATAAAAGAAATAATGCTTCTGCATCAATATCTCCATCAGTGTCAAGCCAGTACTGACATGTAAGCTTCCTTCCCGCTGGCTACCTTCCATGGTGCTATAAGATGCCATACAGGAAGCTGGCGAAGAAAAGTCAATAACAGTGACCACCCAGCTGTGAACTCTGCATGCAACAATGACCAACTCAATGAGATATGCCCACTGGAACAATAGCGGTATAAATGTTATAGGGGTGACCACCCACTTTTGAAAACTAGAGTTGAGGTCCAGTTTACAGGAGAGAACATGTTACAGTACTATAATAAATGTGGCCAGGACCCCATGGCTGAGGAGTTCCAATAAGCATAGAAAAAAATCTACTACTATCATTTTGCTTAACTGACATGGTATCAAACTGTCTTTTAAATATTTATTTTCTTTTTTTTAATTTCTTTTATTTTTTTATTGAGAAAAGGAAAAAAAAAGTTTCCGCCTCCTCCCAGCCTCCCATTTCCC
>NW_026067895.1:18686790-18701202 GCF_014885135.2 Alexandromys fortis | reverse complement strand
ACCTCAATATCAGTCCGAACACACTGAATCTGGTAGAAGAGAAAGTGGGAAGTACCCTACAACAGATGGGCACAGGAGATCGCTTCCTGTGTATAACCCCAGCAGCACAGACACTAAGGGCAACATTGAATAAATGGGACCTACTAAATATTTATTTTCATATCCCTAGATGGGAGCATCTCTCAGCCTCATAAAAGAAGTTTATTTTTTCAATTGAGCAGTAAAACTCAACATTCCTAATGCTGAAACCCTTTAACACAGCTCCTCACATTGTGGTGATCTCTCAACTATAAAATTACTTTTTTTACTACTTCATAACTATAATTTTGCTACTGTTGTGAATTTTAATGAAAATATTTGTGGTTTCTGATGGTTTTAGGTAACACATGTAAAAGCATTGCTCAACCCCAAAGGAGTCTCAACCCACAGGTTGAAAACAGCTGTAATATAGGGGAGTTGATGAAAAGATTCACAACTGGTCCAAGTGGAGAAAACAAGTCACTGTGAAGCAACACAGTGAATCACAGTCTCTCCTCTCAGGTTTGGGGACCATGGTAAAAGCTGTGGTGACAAGACTATATGTAACTGGGGAGAACAGTTACAAAACAGTGTCTTCTGGACATGAACTCATCTAGTGGCTATGTCTGCCTGTACGGGAAAAAGCCAGTCTGAAATCCAGCGTGGATGATAAGCGTTCATGGAGCCCATCCTCACTGAGGAGCTATTGACAGTTGATAGCTACTGGGAGAGGAAGAGTCAGTTTTCTTCAAGGATGTGGCTCCCATTAGGTTACCATTGCTTCAATGGATATCCCTACACTAATGAACACACAGGAAGCACTAACTGGGCTCAAGTGGGTTAAAAAAAAAAAAGGACACAAATTAGGGAGGGGAACATTCTGGAAGAATTCCAGGAGGAGTTAGAGGGAGGACAGAGTTGAGGATGATCAAAATACATTGTATACATGTATGAAATTTTCAAAGTACAAATACAAAATACATTTTTTTAAAATAAGGAAGGCCCAGAGCTTGAATCATATGCTTAAAAAAATAAAGAGGGCATCATATGCAGGGCATTGTGATGTTTCAGATGATGAGATTTGTAAATGCATTCAAGGACAGAAAGATTTTGTTTCTTGCATGTTATTCATACATATAACAGTCCTTTAAAGCCCCTCTAGAGGTGAATAAAATTCTAAACAGAAATATTGGAAAAAAAAGAAATATTGGCTGTATAATTTATTGTTTCTATGAGATCCAAATATTTTAAGGTCATCAGCATATAGGACACTGTTAGCCTTTAAGCTGTGTATCATAAAATTTGTAAAAACTTATGGCACAAACTCTTATCTAGAACTTGCTTTGACCTCTTTAGTGCCTGAGTGAAAGGTTTTTCTGAACCTAAGTTTTCTATTCAAGAGACTACAAGAAAGTATTCAAATGCCCCAATTGCCTCAAAGCCACAGCCAAGGCTAGATTTTCATGTAACTAACCTCTGGCTAGTACTGGATACATAGCTTCATTTTAATTGGCACTTAGGCTAAAATGTGAAAAGTTTCCTTATTACAAAAAGTTGAACTCTGAAAAAATACTGACCAAGTATTATGAAATAATTAAATTCTCTTATCTCCTTTCGTAAATCTTAAATTGGATGTAATTTGTGTCTGTGGTAACATGTTTTTATACTCAATATTTAAAACAGAGATACTTGAGAAAATGACCCAAAAAAGGTACCCTTAACAGTTTCATGTGAACAACAGCCTGAAACCAAACAATCCTGGGAAGTGTGGGCACTCCATCACTTTCATTTGAAGTGATATCTGATCCTCATCTCATCTGTAATGTGAAAGGCTTAGTGTCCTTCTCTTCCCTAATTCTAAACTAAACATGGAAGACAATAAGTCCTGTTATTAATACTACCCCCAGGTCAACAGAAAGGCCAGTTTATTTTTATTACATCATACAGCTTCTTTAGATTCAAGCAAGAGAGGGAATAAATAGGTTACGTATCATGCAGACACTCTTCCATTGACTACGCGTCTTTGGAATTTAAATAAAACTTCAAGTGTTATACAAAGATAGTTTATGAAAAAAAATGTTCAGAATACATATATTCTGTAATGCTAATTTCAGATAGCTCCATTTTCTTTCAAATCATTTGAAATCCAATAGAAAGAGATCAATGTCTTCTGAACATCATGTCTTTCAGCTAAACGGGCTGTTGGAGACAGGTTCCAAACTAGTTCGTATTATGCTAACAATAAAAATTGCTTATTGAAGTCTGGGCTTCTCTGGTTTCTGGTGGTCTCTCTGGGGGTCGTAATCTGGGCACAACATAGCCTCGTGGTGGAGGTACTGTCTAGAGCCATGTTTATTGCCACAACGCTATGGCATTTCTAGGTCCCTACCACCACTAAGATGCATGCTGCTGGCTATTCATAAACACCATTTAAGAGTTTGCTGGCAGGTCCTCTTAAAAGAGCTGCAAGGTATACTATACTTCCTGCCTGGCTACTGAGCAATCAGTGTTTTATTAAACCAATACAACAGACAAATCTTTACAGGGTACGAGATAAGTGTCCCATAGCAGCTGTGTAGACTGATTCATCCATCTTCATAGGTCTTACTTCCAGGGGTAACAAGGACATTTCTCATCCTTAGGCAGACTGTCCTTCTTAAGGTATATGTGTCCTCAATAAGACAAGACAATAGACAGGATTTAGTCCATTTGAGATTGGTTTGATTTCTCTTTATAAGAAATTGTAGAATAGGAAACCAGTCATATACTGGGATTATTACAATTAGCATAGGAAAGAGTGAAGGAAAAGCTCAGAAATCAATTCAAATTGAAACAGAAATCTGTTCAAATAAAGGTTGAGCAACAGAGTAAAAAGCATGGAAATACAGGCTTTTACAAAAATGTTGAATTATCAAAGAGGAAATAAAATAAGCTTTCTTTTTCATTCAGCTACTGAGAAAACTTGGGAAAAATGCTTATTACAGAAACTCTATGGTAGGATCTATGCAGATATTTTTCTCTATTGAACCTAAAGGAATTATATAACCATTTTGTTCTCAAAAGTTCTTCCTTAAATATCTCTACTTGAGTTTATCTTGCGCAAGGTGACTTTTGGTAGTATACATTTGCCTCAATAATTTGGGGGGGGTATTTGTTTTATCTTAAGCCTATACTAAGAAACCTACAAATAAGTGAGAAGCATAATCTTGGAATCTTTAATGGGCTCTGGTGATTGTCTGTAATCTGTCTTGTTCATGATCATCTGCTTGCTTCTAGATATAAGTGCTCATCCCTAAGAGGACTGGTAGTGCTCGCTTCGGCAGCACATATACTGAAATTGGAACAATACAGAGAAGATTAGCATGGCCCCTCCTAAGAGGACTGGTATATTTATGAGTCATGGTTCTCTAGTATAGCAGAACTTACAGAAGGAATATCTATATCTATATTTATATCTATATCTGTGGAATATATATTAAGATATACATACATATGTATGTATACATATATGTATGTATATATATATGAAGGAGATTATTGGAATGATAATAGGCTATAGTCTAATAAACTCAGCAGTGACTGGCTATGAACAGAAATTCCTAGAATTCAGAAGCTGTTCAGCCCACGAGGATGGATGTCTCAGCTGCTCTTCAGTGAACACTAAAACTCAAAGAACTAGGCTCTAATGCCAGTGAAGGAATGGGGTTGCTAATGAGAGTAAGCAGACAAAAAGCAAAATCTTCCTTGTTCCAAATGCTACATAGATTTCCAGCAGAATGTATGACCCAGATTAAATAAGTGTCTTCCAGCCTCAAAATCCATATTAAATTCAGGCATGTGTTTTCCTGCCTCGATATCCCGATTAAAGGTGTGTGTCTTCCTACCTCAAAGGTACATACTGGATATGGAGATACCCACCTCAAACCAAGCAAAAATATCTCACAGGCATGCCCTTCATCTCTGGATTGTAGTTCATTCCAGATGTAGTAAAGTTGACAAGCAAGAATAGTTATCACAACTGAAGAGACGATAGTGTCAGGGGGAGTTTCAGAATAACTCAAGTGAAGCTCAGAGTCTTAGCTTCTTTGTACCAAAGCAAAATTTAAATCTGAGGTTTTATCTAACATCCTAACATGTCTAGTCCACTGCTCCTGCCTCCCTGGTTTCCTTACCCTCTCATAAGCTTCCTTGAGAGCAAGTTCTTGTTAATGACTGTTCAAACTTCTAGCTCAGTGGGCTTGTGAGAAAACTGCTATTCAGCACTTTCTCTCAGATGAAACACTCCCATCTGAAAGAAGGATAATAAGTCCTGACAAGGTCAGACAAGACTCACAAGCCCCATCTCCAATGTTAGATAAACAACAAGGTGTTGGGAAGAGGAGACTTTCTCCCATGGAGCTGCCTACAAGAACTCACAATGCTTTTGTGCATCATGACCTATCCTGAGCAAGGTTTTTGATGATACAGCTGTTTGAGTAACCCAATGTCCTGCAGAGTACCCCAAGAAACTCAGTGGTTTGCCATTCTAGAATGGAGTGAATCATTGCTTTGGTCTGTCATTGGTGGCTTATCTGGGATGAACAGACATTTGCTAATGCCTCCCCAGGAAACTTTGCTTAAATACTAGAGCAGAAATCAAAAATTTTTATTTCAAACCTGGTTAATCCTAGTAGCTGTAAAACCTTGAAACCAATCATGTAATCCCAAGGAGCATAAGAGTCACTAAATGTAAACTAATTAATAAGAAAACAACTGATACATGTTTCTGCTTGAATTATAGAACCACTGTGGATATTAAATGATCCCATGCATTTAAAGTGCTTGGCATGGGCCCACTGTACAGCATGCAGCCAAGCTAATTGAATATTAATACTTTTTAAAAATTTATTATTTTTTTTAAAAAAACTATCTTTTCTCATTTTATATCCCAATCCCAGTTCCTACTTTCTCCCCTCCTCCCACTCCCTCCATTTTCCCCTCATCCCACCCCTCATCAACTCCTCAGTAGAAGAGAGGGAGGAGAGACAACATGAACAAAGGGGTAAAGACCGTGATGGGGATACCCATTGAAAGGGCTTACCTGAGCTAGTAGGAGCTCACTGACTCCAGACTTACAGTAAGAGAACCAACATAGGAGCTCTGAATGTGGGTGGTATTTGAATATTAATACCTTTTGAAGTGTTTTGGCTTCCAGGATTTAAAATCCACAAAATTACTTTTTTTTTCTTTCAGGCTCCCTACTGAATGTATGGTGTGCTAGTTTCACAGAATTTGTATCTCTTTTTCCTGAATTAACTCTTATTCCCTTGTTCTCTTGTTCTTTATCAAACTTGAGTAGAAGGAAAGATTGCCTTTGACCACTCTTTGTAGAGCTGGATTATATAAATAACTCTTATAAATCAACTCATGGATAAATATCAAAAAAATGAACTAAAAATTTTAAAAAGTACCAAAGATGTTTTTTCCTTGATAAACTGATGGCTGTCTCTTTATACAATGTATGAAAAAAAAGTTAGATAGTTATTTGGTAAATTCTCCAGTTCATTACTTGTTTGACCTATAGATATTTGAAAACATCTGTGTAAGAGACAGAGAAATGGCTCAGAGGGTAAAGGAGCTTGCTAAGCAAGCTGGAAGACCTGATTTTGATTCTTGGACTTTAAGTAAATGTGGAAAAAAAATAACTGACTCCATAAGGACTTACTCTAAGCTACACACACACACATACACACACACACACACATACACACACATACACACACACACATACACACACACACGGACACACTATGCATACTTACATAATATGTATAGCCAATATGACATATATTTAGGAGTACTATGTGTGCATGTATGTGTAATGCAATCCTTTAGTCCCAGCAATGGAACTCCTGACTGTTCTAGAGAATTGCAAAATGTCTTCCTTTGTTTTTATATCTGGTCTGCTGGTGTGGGAAGTCCTTCTGTATATGTGTTGCTTTTATTGGTTAGTGAATAAAGAATCTTCTTTGGCTTGTAAAAAGGCAGAATAGACCTAGGCAGGAACACTAAACTGAATGCTGGGAGAAAGTAGGTGGAATCCGTGAGAAACCATATAGTCACTGCTGGAGACACCTGTGCTGGAACCTTGCCAGCAGGCCACAAGGCTCATGGTAAAATAATAGAAATGGGTTAATTTAAGATGTAAGAGCTAGCTAGAAATGCGCTTAAGCTATTGTCCTAACAGTATTGCAAATAATATAGTTTCTGAGTGATTATTTCAGGTCTGGGCAGCTGAGACAAATGAGCAGCCTCTGACATTAGCCCGTGTTCTGGATTAACAGCCCTCGAAGATGAAATATGCTCCTGAACTTTCTTTAGAGAAAATTAAAGCTCCATTTTCCACTATGCAGTAAAACATGTGCCATAAAGCATGGGCACCTGGACATAACTCAGTGATTTGTGGTCTGCTAACAGGTCACCCAAGTTCATTTACATAATTGTTTTCCTCTTTATTCCTGGATGAGCTAAGAATGAAAATAAAAGTAGTTAATTATTTAATATTCTAGAGTCATATACCTTAGTTGTACTTAGGAGATCCTAGCAGCTTTCAAATGCCACAGTTCTTGCAACAATGTGTTATAAGGATGTGCACTTTGATAGCATTGATTTTTCAAGACTTTTATGAATATCTTTCCTTCCTTGAATTGTTATTAAAATGTGATATTCAGATGTCATTTGTATTTACCTTCATCTTTTTTTGTAATATAATTTTAATTGAAAAAAAATCTGCCTCCTCCCCACCTCCCATTTCCCTCCCTGTCTCCCTTTTCCCTCCCCCTCCTCCCACTCTTCTCCCCCTCCTCCCACTCTTCTCCCCCTCCCCCCACTCCTCTCCCCCTCCCTCTCCAGTCTGAAGAGCAGTCAGGGTTCCCTGCCCTGTGGAAAGTCCAAAGTCCTCCCCGCTCCATCCTGGTCTAGGAAGGTGAACATCCAAACTGGCTAGGCTTCCACAAAGCCAGAACATGAAGTAGGATCAAAACCCAGTGCCATTGTCCTTGGCTTCTCAGCAGCCCTCATTGTCCGCCATATTCAAAGAGTCTGGTTTTATCCCATGCTTTTTCAGTCACAGTCCAGCTGGCCTTGGTGAGCTCCCAATAGATCAGCCCCACTGTCTCCGTGGGAGGGTGCACCCCTTGTGGTCCTGACTTCTTTGCTCATATTCTCCCTCCTTCTGCTCCTCATTGGGACGTTGGGAGCTCAGTCCGGTGCTCCAGTGTGGGTCTCTGTCTCTATCTCCATCCATCGCCAGATGAAGGTTCTTTATCTCTAGAAACCAATTATGAGTGAGTACATCCCATGTTCATCTTTTTGGGTCTGGGTTACCTCACTCAGGATAGTGTTTTCTATTTCCATCCATTTGCATGCAAAATTCGAGAAGTCATTGTTTTTTACCGCTGAGTAGTATTCTAATGTGTATATATTCCACATTACAAATAATTACAATTACAAATAATGCTGCTATGAACATAGTTGAACAAATGCCCCTGTCATATGATCGGGCATCTCTTGGGTATATTCCCAAGAGTGGTATTGCTGGGTCCAGGGGTAGGTTGATCCCGAATTTCCTGAGAAACCGAAAGACTTATTTCCAAAGTGGTTGCACAAGATTGCATTCCCACCAGCAATGGATGCGGGTACCCCTTCCTCCTAGCCTTTACTGGAGAGGTTGTGGAGGAAGAGGTTTACCTTCATCTTTTGACAAAGAGCATAATAAAGAGGAAGTTTTATGAGAATAAAATTGCTTTTAAATTGTTATACAAACAGTAGAGTATAATGTTCCCCTTTGAAAGAATAAAAAATTTAAAAACAATCACATTACCAAATTACAATGGCTATATAAACCTGTCTTCATTGATGGAACCCAAAACAAATGATAAAAATGACATGTTTTCAAAAGTTGGCCATCCATTTTCTAGATTACCTTGATCTTATATACAGCACACAGTTAATGAGAGTCTTATTTATAAGACTATTTCTTTCTATGAAGAAAATTTTGAATTTTGACATAATACCTGAAGTAGCCCCACATGACCTAAGATATACCCATTCTAATGTCATTACTGTGGATTTGATTTTCTCAGTCTTTCCTATTTCCTGTAATAATGTAACCTTTCAAGTTATGACATAAGAATTAAATGCATAATCCAGTCAGACTGACAGTGAAGAATAGGTAGAAGGTCTTGTTACAGAGAGAAATATGAATCTGAATTTTCACAGAATACCGAGGATTCTGTGGCCACCTAATGAACTAACTTCTGGTGTGGTTTTTATGAGACATGACAAGAAACACATTGTCAGTGGTGAGTGTAATCTAATGACTGCCTCTAATTCCATATAGTTTGTATGTTGAGAATGGCATTAGTTATAGAAAAGCCACAGTCTTCCAAATTTTCAAGAGTTCAGAATATGCTTAAGTCAACCCTGCTACATAATTATGAGCAGATTACTTGCATTATTTGCTTCTAAGTAGATTAAACATGAAAAACATATAAAATTTTTAGCAACAAAATTTTCAGCATTTCAGATCCAACAAATATACAAATTGAGTTGAGTTTCCTTGTTTGGCAGGTTTTTGGATAGACTTCCCTATGGAAGTTTATTAGTATGGATGTTTAAATATTATGCAGAATCAAATCTTATATATTGTACACATACACACATTGAAGAGGTCCTGATGATACCAGGTGTTTTTACATATATAACTTCCTTAAAGTTTGGTGGAGATGATGAAAGAAGATATAAAGGACCTGTTTGGTATGGTAATATATAACTTCTACATTAATTGAGCAATTACTCAAGTTTAGTCAAATAAATCCTGAACAAAAAGAATATTATGGGAGATATCACCTTGCTCGATTTGAGTTATACTATAATGCCACAGTAATAAAAACAACATGATATGGTCAGAAAATAAGCAGACAGGTCAATGGGAGTGAATAGAGAACCTAGTTTTAAGTCTATACAGGTAAAGCTACCTAATTTTTTGGCAAAGATGCCAAAGCATACATTGGAAAAAAGACATCCTCAACAAATGGCGCTGAGAAACTTGGAAACGAAAATATAAAAGAATGAAACTCGATCTTTATTTCAAGACCTGAACAAAGTTGAACTCCAATATGTCAAAGCCTTCAGAATGAAACGTGATACCCTGAAACTGCTAGAGGAAAAAATCAGTGAGCGTGTTTCAACTCATAAAAAGTAATACTCTGTGTGTTATATGATCTTAACATAAAAACACATGTTTAATTTATATGTAAGTATAAAAATTCTTGTAATATGATTTGGATAATATATGCAAATTGGTAGCTAGGAAATTAGTTATCAGTAGTTACCTCTTACCAATAAAAACACTGAATATATTTAGGCTTATTATAAGATAATGATTTCTCCACACCTGTGACATTCAGCCATTCATTAAGTTACTCATGGTCACATGTAATTTTCTAATAACAATTGTATGACCAGTAGGTAGCAATGATTGCTTATTAAATCTTTATGTAAGTAGAACCAGAGATATTTGTTAAAAGTCAAATTCAGTGAGGTTCTTTTCCTTTCAAAATGCCAAGACAAAGGTATGGTATGTGTAAATGTTAAACACCACTCATTGAGAATGATATGACAGATTTTATAACAGAACGGATCATCCTCCCTGATAATTTCTTTTAACAGTTGTGAGACTATTCTATTTTGTATCTTTAGCACAAGTAACTTCAGAATTTAAGAGTGGTAATTTTATCTTCATCATCTTGGGCACTTATACTTACAGCTATAGCTACTTCTTAATTATTTTTTTTAAAAGCTGCAAGGAACTCAGGACCGCGAGGGGTGCACCCATACACTAAGACAATGGGGATGTTCTATCGGGAACTCACCAAGGCCAGCTGGCCTGGGTCTGAAAAAGCCTGGGTTAAAACCAGTCTCGCTGAACATAGTGGACAATGATGACTACTGAGACCTCAAGAACAATGGCAATGGGTTTTTGATCCTACTGCATTTATTGGTTTTGTGGTAGCCTAGGCAGTTTGGATGCTCACCTTACTAGACCTGGATGGAGGTGGGTGGTCCTTGGACTTCCCACAGGGCAGGGAACCCTGATTGCTTATTGGGCTGACGAGGGAGGGGGACTTGATTGGGGGAGGGAAAGGGAAATGGGAGGCGGCGGTGGGGAAGAGACAGAAATCTTTAATAAATAAATAAATAAATAAATTTTAAAAAAAAGAGAAAAAAGCTGTTTTTGTATTAATTTACTATGTTTTGGTCAGGTTTCATCACTATGACAAAAGCCAATGAAAAACTATTTAAATGAGAACATTTTTTATTTGGGTATCAAAGGTTCTGTCTCGGGTGGATACAGTAGTTGCTTGAACCTAAGGCAGGACAGGATATCATGGTCAAAACACCATGTGACAGGAGATGTTCCCACCTTATGGCAGCCAAGAAAGAGACATAAACATACAGAGTTCCCAGGACAGGCTATGGCCCTCATACACATGACACCAATTCAACTCAGTGTTCCAAGCATGTTGTATAAGGGGTAGACTTGGGGGTAGCTGCAAATGGACACTTGCTTCCTTATACACTGTTCCCAAGTGGGAAGAATAAGCTTTCTTTTAATATCATTTCAATGATAAAAAAAAAGTCACATGCCTGTGCCTAGCTGTAAATTGGAAAACTATGGCTACCTGTTCCTTCCTAACAAATATGTCACACTGTGAAAGGTGGGGACTATCTATCCCACACCCTATCTTCAGTAAAGAAAGTAAGGCTGATGTATGCTGTGAATACCATTGATTAATAAAGAACTGTCTTGGGCCTGCTGAGGGAATAGAGGTAGGTGGGGGAAACTAAACTGAATGCTGGGAGAAAGGAGGAGGAGTTAGTGAGAAGCCATGTAGTTCCACTGGACACAGATGCCAGAATATTACCCGGTAAGCCACAGCCATGTGGTGATACACAGATTACAAGAAATGAGTTAAAGTACTATGTAAGAGTTAGCCAATAAGAAGCTAGAGCTAATGGCCAAAGGGGGAGTAAGCCCCACTTCCTGAGAGGAAATAGACTCCACAGAATTAACAACAGCAGAATTACAATATTGGGGTTATTTGGCCATATTAAGGATTACAGAGAAGGTAGCAGAAAGTTCTGTGACTACATAAGAGATAGCCATGTAGCTGTTGACCCTGTATCAATAAAGGCACCCAGGGAAGGGTCATTGGAATAGTGTCGAGTGAGGGTTTTATGCCCGTGGGCCCTCATGATTCTCATATCTGCAGGAGATAGATGAGTCTCCCAGGAAGATAAGCTGTATACAAAGAATAGAATACATTTTGATCAACCACTTAGTCACACTGAAGGATAGGACATCTCGACCAAAGACCAGTAAGATCTAGAGAAACACAAGGACATATGCACTCAAGAGATATCTCTAACTTCTGAAAATTCACAATTTTTGTATTCAGAATAAACACTTGATAATAAAGCCTACTAAGAACACTGAATGTAAAAGAGAATAAAACATTTGATTAATTCTAGCAAATATCAGGATGAATTGAAGGATCAAGGCTATAACTTCCAGCCTCTCTGGAAAAATAAAACTTTCTGATTAAGGTATCTATAATTTATACAAATTTGCAAAAGAATTGCTACATACTATCTGTAAAGTTTGCATCTATCAGAACACTTATTATACATAGACTATATTTGTTGGTTAAAGGCTGACAAAAATAACATAGTGTATTACCTTAAAGCAAAAACTGATACTGTACATAATATCTGTACTCAAAAGGTAACTTTCACAGTTATGTGCTTCTGTGTATGAGAAATACATATTTAAACCAATATGGAAATACAAAGACAATTTACAACTGGTTGGAAGTTTTTTACAAGGGCCAAATAGAAACTTTAAATTTGAAATATAAATTTAAATTATTATCTATAAAATAAATCCCCAAAACTACCCTACTATCTTGAAATGACTATATTATTTTTCCTTATAGTTTTTGCTCTGGTTTTTCAAGACTACTTTATTTTGCTATTGTGTGTTAATAAGCTTGTGAATGATTCTAGTTTTCTGTATTAACTGTAAACAGTAACTTTAAATTTTTTATGTAAAACCAAGGTCAAGCTGTTGCTACTTTTGGAATGCTGCTGGCCACTAAAGGGTCATGTGTTGATCCTCATTGTGATCATGTATGAGATGACATAGCATTTAGCAAGTGAGACCTACTGTGAGATCCTTAGGTCATTGGTGATGCTGTCCTTGGATGGAAACACTGGTCCTATAAAAAGGAGTCCTCGTGATCTTGTTACAAAAGCCTGGTCCTTTATCTTTGGCTATAGAATCCATTCTTCATGTGAAAATTCTCTTCATGATGTACCACAGCCAAGAACACCCTCAGCAAGGTGGTTGATGTCCCTTGAGCCTCCAAAACTTTGACTTAAATACTCCTTATATTCTAAAGTAGTTTGACTTGAGTATTTCATTGTAGCTGCAATATACAGAGTATACAAGTAGACCAGGCAAATAGAAGAGAGACAAAAACTGTTCTATTCGATACATTCATGCAATCAACTGGCTACTTTGATTACTTCTCAAAAGAGTGGATGAAATTTATACAGTAACAACTTGAACATTTTAAGACAAAACCAAGAGGCATAAAGAAGTATTTTACCGAAGATAAAATAAAAACTTATAAAAGTTATCTACAGCATAAAATATATGGTAGAAAAGTTAATATTATAAATATTCCACAAACACACTAGTAGCTGAAGTTCCTCCAAACATAAAGCAATTTGAATGAACTAAAGGAAATTATAGCTTTAGCCATAGACTTTCATCTTGAAACCTAAGACTATAAGATAGTTAAATAAAATGGAAGTTCACAAATGGAACATAGCTACTTGCTGGTTTGGACTTTGTGCTTTGCAAATATCGTTTTCTCCAGACACTTAATAGGATATCCATTCCAATACCCAAACAGTGCCTGTGCTAACAGTATAAGGAAGGATGCTGACTTCCCATATCTGTAAAATTGCACCAGTTCTTCATTTTTCAGGGATTTAATTTTACTTAACTGGATTATCATCGATCCTCTCGCTCTAGCAGTCTACTTTATTATGGTTCAACTGTCACAGTAGACTTGGTCTTAGTAGAAAATCATTTTGTTTTACATATTCAACTTTATCTGCTTTTCAGAAGGATCATTTTGTTTCTTCCTTGTCTGGGGTGATCTATAGATCATAAACTGCTGACAGTCTGCTGTCAAATAATTCAAACCAGACTAGTAATGGGGCCAGTCCGCTGATACTGAAGCACCAATTGACTGTTTGATAATTTTTCTAAATAGACTTGAAAATGATCAATGAATGTTCTATACTGATGAAAAAATCAATAGAAGCAACTTGTCTGTTGTACTATGCTGTTGGTTTATAAGGGTTGCTCAGAAGGTTGGGGAACACCATTCTGCACTCAAAATCCCTTGTGTCCTACTGCACAGATTTTAGGTATCCATCCAAGATGCCCAAAGCAACTATGCAGGCGAACTCCCATGGATCAGTAAACCTACACAAGATTTGTTTCCAAAGCTACCTCTGTGCTCTCCTGATGCCACTTTGTCCTTGTTATCTCCTGGATTTGTGACGAACATAGTAATGACATATGGCTGAAATGATAAAGATGCAGCATACAACAACACAATTTAGAGGTCAAGGGCACAGATATATTTTCAAGGCTGTCAATGAGAATATTTGACAGAAATTCTCTTACACTGAACTTAAGAATAAAGAAGACAGATAACCTGAGCTCGTGGGAGTTCAGGGACCCTGGACCAACAGTTAGGGAGCCTGCATGGATCCAACCTATGTCTTCTGCATGTGTGTGAATAGGTCTCTTAGTAAGGCTTCTAACAGTGAGAATAGGACCTCTTCCTGGCACTTAGCTTGCTTTTGGTACCCTGGATTTCTTTGTTTCACCTTGACATAGCAGACAAAGAGGACTACTGAGAACTCAAGAACAATGGCAATGGGTTTTTGATCCTACTGCACTTTTTGGCTTTGTGGGAGCCTAGGCAGTTTGGATGCTCACCTTACTAGACCTGGATGGAGGTGGGTGGTCCTTGGGCTTCCCACAGGGCAGGAAACCCTGATTGCTCTTTGGGCTGATGAGGGAGCGGGACTTGATTGGGGGAGGGGGAGGGAAATGGGAGACGGTGGTGGGGAAGAGACAGAAATCCTTAATAAATGAATGAAGAAAGAAAGAAAGAAAGAAAGAAAGAAAGAAAGAAAGAAAGAAAGAAAGAAAGGAAGGAAGGAAGGAAGGAAGGAAGAAAGAAAGAAAGAAAGAAAGAAAGAAAG
>NW_026067895.1:18655604-18684731 GCF_014885135.2 Alexandromys fortis | reverse complement strand
GGAGGAGCTTCATTGCGTGCATCTGCCCGGGAGAGCGGAGCATGCCTCTCTGTCTGAGGCGTCTGGCTCTGAGAGGAGCTGCATTACTTCTGACCTCACTTCCTCTTCCTCCCAGCATTCTCTTCTGTTTACTCCACCCACCTATGTTCTAACCAATAAAATGGGCCAAGCCAGTTTCTTTATTAGCCAATGACCTTCCTCCATCATAACATAAAAATATCCACAGTGGGAATGGGAAACTATATGCTAAGCCATAGTTAACTCATCCATAAAGAGGGAATTCAAATCTAGGTGACATTTTCAATTTCTCTAGTTAGTTTCTGCTGGATATTGTGAGCAGAAACATTGTAGTTGGCAATGGTATGTATCTATTACTATGTGGTTTGTTTGTCTGTTTTCTGGAAGCCTCATGGGAGTAGACATTCTACTCTACCTGGAACTCGAACAGTTAGGAACTGCAGCTGACTGCCTCAATGAGTTTCCCAACCTATTTCACCTGGAAGATTCTAAGCTCCCAATATGATAATGTTGTCTTTCATTCATTCTCTTCACTGATCTCCCATTGTCTCTGCTCCTGTTGTGAGCATTCAGAGGAAGTCAGGGCAGCAGGTGATTGAACTGGCTGGTCATATTGCATCTAGAATTAGGAAGCAGAAACTGATGAATGCATGCTGTTGTTCAGTTTACTTTCTTTGCATACAGTCCAGGATCTCAGCCAGAGAATGGTGCCACCCAAAGTGGGCAGGTCTTTCCAATTCTATTAATACAATCATGATAATCTCCCCAGGCATGCCCAGAAGCTGTTCTCCAAGGCAATTCTAGAGTCTGACAAATTGAAAACACTCACCACCAGGGATCCTCTTACTATTACACAGCTCTGATGATCTCACTGCTCCCTGTGGATCTTTTAGCTTCATTACTAGTGGCAATGTGTTATATTAAAATTCAGACACCTAAAACAGTTTTCTGATTTGTAGAGGCTAATAGATGGCACATAAAATGTCATCATGAGTGAGAAGTGATAGAATTTGGCCGTTTATATAGGAGTTGAAGGTAAGAACTGATAAAAAAAAAAATAAAACATGATTCCTATACCTTCTTCAGAAATCATTTTCATTGTGAGAAAAACCAGTTCATAAGATAAAACTGTGGCTATTAAATGAAAACTCCATATTGGATTTTTACTCAAAAGATAGTAACAGTCTTGGGCAAGTTTCAGACCATACATGTCAGAGGCCTTTGAGCAGGTTGGGTTTTGCATAATGTATTTGGTAATACTATAAATTATTAACTATTGTGGTAAATTTGGGGGTTTTAAAGATTAGCAAAGAAAATCAAAGGAGTTAGCATGGGGGAAAGTGGCACAAGATGCAAAGGACAATAAAAAGAAGCTTGGTAGGGCTGAAAATATTTGTCGCTGGACTGGAGTTTCCAAGTCATGGACAGCAGGTTAATCAGCAAGTGTACTGATCCACTTAATGGTGGGGGCCCACGGATGTGAGTTCTGTTCCGCCTTGACCAAAGGTCAGAAAGTCGGAGCTTATTTTTTTAACTCTTTCAAAGTTGTTGACAACAGGTGTGGCTACGAACAAGATATCATCACCTAGGATGTGGTTACTTGGTATTTTGGACATTAAGATGGCCTATAGAAATGGATCTGCTCCACCCTAATCAAAGGTCAGAGAATTCAAGCCTTCATTTTAAAACAGGATTTTGACGTAAGGAGTGTCTGCCTACAGGATACTTGGTCTAAGATGTAAATTTACTGCATATCCTGCCCAAAACATCAGAATGCTTAACTTAGGAAATAGTGGCTTGATGTCTCAAGTACTGAAGCTAGTAACTTTTCTGGTTGTCCTTTGTGTCCTGTTAAAGCAGCCTTTTGCCTTTCCATCTCCTTTTTATATTGGGATATATAAGTATATGGAAAATAAATGTGGGAAAATTTAGCATTAAGTATTCACTGAGTCACCTTCCCAGTACGAGCCTATGTCTCTGTATTTCTTTTGTATCTCTATTTTTCTTCCCAACATCTCTAATCCACATGCCCCTCCCCAGGAATGCAAGAACTCATCCAGGCTGGACACCAACAGATGTCATCCTAACCTGTGGCTTACAACAGTTAATAACATTTAACTAGGAAAAATAACACTTAATTTACTCCGAAGAATGCATGATTTTTTAACTATACAACAGAGTTGCATAGGTGTGACAATATCATCTATCCCTCAAAGCCTGAGTTCTGTCCTCTGATGCCCTCGTCCCAGACTTGTCAGTCCACGGTTCCCTCCTAATAATTCTATTCACATCTGAACTTTCCTGGCTTTAAGAATATGACAGTTGCAATGCAACTTTCTTCTTGGATAAAATTATCCTCATCACCATAGCTTGCCATCTGGATTCTAGTGAAAGTTACTTGTTAACCCATTTCTATTTAGTCCCAATGTATGGATCACCAGAATAATGTGTTAAAATATGAATTAGAATACTTAAATGTTCAACACTCCCCATTAACTCCAAGCACTTTTAAGATAAAATTGTAATTATTTTTCATGGCATTGAGGTCACATTGACATCACTGACCCCATGTTCTGTGTCTGTAGACATCTTTGACCCTATGTTCTCTGACTGTAGACATCTTTGATCCTGTGTTTTATGACTTGCTGCTTGAAGCAGACCAAACCAGTTGGTTTCCTAGAGCTTTTGTCAGTGTTGTCTACTGTTATTTTTTTAAATAAATCATTCTGATCCTCATAGCTGGCTATTCCCTGATATTTTTATCACAGCACAGATGTAACACATTCAGGAGAGCCATCCCCAATTTTTACACTGCACTCAGTAATATTCCTGGCACTTAAACCCTGTCCTTTCTACCCAGCCCAAACTTGCCCTACCTTATATTTTTCCTAGCCCTTTTAGACGTCTGATATTATATCTTTCTTTTAGTCACCATTTTCCACATGATAGTGCACTCTTTTCCTCAGCAATAACTTTGTCTCTTGAGTTCATTGTTGTGTTTTCAATGTCTAGGATGATTTCTGGAAGTTCAACTTGGGTTTATGGGTTTATTGATTGAAAATTAATAAACCATATAAGTATTAATTTATTTCTATTTTTCCTCACCCATACTTCAAACACTAAGAATCCAAATAACATGCAATTTCTATATGTGTAACATGTTATATCACCTGAATTCAATTAATAACTGTTTGTTGAACAGATAATTACATATTAAGGAACTTATTAAGAGACTACTCAAAAACTGTAAGCATGCATGTTAAAGGACTACAGTTTTAACCTAGAAATATACAAACTATAATTAAACATTAGATAATTCTTATGAAATGACAGATATTACTAGTATTGAGCTTTGCATATTTTGAAAGAATTTAGTTCATAATGGTGGTGACAGTTTATCTTATTGGCCAGTCATTTTGCTTTTCAATTATAACAAGCATCTATAGATACCTCTTGTTTGTACTGGTATTTGTACTTAGTCATTGGTAAAACTTACAACCCAGCCACCCACAAACATAAGTCTATTTCAGACACAGCCATCAGCTTAGATGTCAGACAGTATTAAAATGAAACAAAATCTTACAATTGAAAGTCAATTTACCTCAGGGTTCCTTCTAATCTATATGCTTTTGTTAGTTCATATTTTGCTCACAGTGAATAAAGAATAGAAATCTGAGTGTCATGGTCATTTTCTTTCTAAGCTAATTTATGTCCTGAAGGAAGAAAAAGAAATCAGTCTTCATAGGTGTGAAGTTATTCAAAAATCAGTCATTCAAAACCCAAGTCGTTATTAGATTACATACTATGATTGAAGGTCAAACTTTGAGTTTGAGGTATATGTGACTTCAAGGTCAAATCTGAAAACAGGGGTGGAAGGAGTTGGCCCTAAGTCTATAAGAAATTGAATGTAGACAGAAGTTTCTGTCCCACTTGGTCTAGCAGCCATTAATTCCCAAAGAAACACACAGAGGCTTATATCAATTATAAATTGTTTGACCTGTTAACTCAGGCATATTATTACCTAGCTCTTACAACTTAAATTAACCCATTATTTTTATCTATGTTTAGCCACGTGGCTTGGTGACTTTTATTAGTGAGGCATTCTCATCTCTGTGCCTGACTAGTGACTGTCCTTTCCTCTTTCCAGAATTCTCTTAGTCTGGTCACCTCACCTATACTTCCTGCCTGGTTACTGGCCAATCAGCATTTTATTAAACTAACACAAGTGACAAATTTTTACAGTGTACAAGAGCATTCTCCTATCCCCTTTTTTTCTTTTCAAAACAAATGAACCCTAGGGAAACCCTGTCTTAGAGTTGGCCCCATGCATGTCCAGATACAATGTCATTATGTACCAGCGCTTCAAGTTAGAGGGTTAGTAGATGTTTCGTTGTGATGGCAGCTGTCAGGCCCAGGCCCGGTGGGGCACGGTCTCTTTGCAGGTCATGATATTCTAGCATCTGCTCTCCCGTTTGCAGAGACACAAAATGGAAATTGTCAGAGTGTCTGCATTTGATTAATCCCTGGGAATTTAAAAGAGACTGATACATACAAAACAGAGTGCCAATTTTGCAATTTACACTAAGAAATATAACTGCTATGCAGTTTAGACAGTTTATGTCAGCAGGAGAATACAGCCTCCTAATGACATGAGGTAAATCACAAGCACAAGTTCTCTGGGTGAGCAGGGAGCTAGATAGAACAAGAGGAGGAAGCTGGCAGACCTCAATAACCAGTGTCATTGAGGCCTGACACATCCATCTCCCAGCTGATTTTTCTTGCCAAGAAAACAAGACACGTGTATTTGCTGGCCCTAGTTGGAAATGCACAGGCAATTCTGCCCACTGTCCCTCTTTTTCCTACATCCCTGGATATTCACACATTCACTCTCCAAGCACATCAATGTCATTAAATGGAATACATGTTTGTTTATTAGATGCAGCTTCATTAAAAAGTACTAATGAGCTGATATTTATTGAGAGGTAATAAGGACTAGATGAATGCTAATAGTCATTTCTATATTTGGAAAAGATACTGTTGTTAACAAAATGATTTGTATATTAGCAAGCAATTTGAACAAAATGCAAACTTAATTTTCTTGCATGCATTTTTTTCTGAGAAACACTAGACAGAGAGAAAGCTGCAGTCAACTGAAACAAACTGCACAGAACATATCAAAGATGCTTTTCAACCACCTCCCATCTTTTTTAGTTCATCATGTTTTAATTCATATTCAGCGTTAAAACATTTCAGACAATTTCAAAGAATGCTTCATTTCTCAATCTACCACACCTTGCACTGCCTTATCTGACTTCCAGATCTACAGCTGACCCTAAGTTCGATCTGTTTTAACAGTTATGCATTTCCTAACTACTTAACACAGGTAAAACTGTGCTGCCATTTTCATTAAGATCATATCCTCTTTATGAATATCTTTCGTGGATATTTGCCATACTGAGTCTAATTCCCATTAATCCTGAGGCTTTTGTTTTCTTATTTTACATAATACGCTGTTGCAAAAAATGGTGGCAGCTTTATAGAATTTTACTCAATTCTTACAAACATTATTATTGTGAGGAACTTGGGAGTCAAGAAGCTCATTTAACCAAGAACAAACACTGTAAACTGTAAATCAAAGATTCACACTATCTACATGTTCTATGACGGCATCTTGAGGTCTATCTTTTAATGTAGTTTTACTGAGAGCTCATGATCTCTCTCACACACTCCGAGGCACTAGTGAGTGGGAGTAAAGAATACACTAGAGTAAAGAATTCTGTTCCCTGAATTCAGATTCTGGCTTAGTCACTGGCCTGTGCAAACTGGCAAGTTTCTAAGATAGTCTGTTACTATAAAATGACACCAGGATTTTTTTTCTTCATGTTTTATCATGACCAAATACCTTGTCATAAGCAGCTTAAGCAAGGAGGAGTTTGTTTTGCCTTGCAATTTTAGGGTAGAGCTTCTCATGATTGGAAACACATCGAGGCAAAAGTGACTTTTGACTGTGGAGACAGAAACCTGAGGCAGTTGGTGGTCACCTTGTGTCTACAGTCAAAAGGCAAAGAGAGGTGAAGTAAGCTTCCTCCTTTGCCCCTTTAAATCAATCTGGTCATTGTATGATAGGCTCTGTCCAAATTCATGGTTTGTCTTCCTTCCTCAGGCTTCTTTGGAAAACTCTTGCAAGCATTCACAGATGTGTATCTCCAAGTGACTCCAAATCTAGTCAACAATGGAGATTAACTTTCACACCTTGTGCCCTCACCCTTTGAAATGGATTTTCTAAGAGACAGACACAATTAACTTAGCTTTGAAAATGATTTCCCCATCACTGGAGTCTGGAAAGCCTTCTAATGTTCTGGTGAACAAAATAAAACAGAAATGACTTTGTGTTGGTCTTGAAGATTAAGTCTCTGTATCACTTTTAGTCTTCATTCACTGTCCTGGATTGCTGCCAACACCACAGGAACAAGACCAGACTAGCCTTCTAGAGAATTAGTGAAGACATCACCCAGACATCCCAATATCCTCAGAGGTAGAAATAACAGCCAAACATGGAAGAAAGATGATCATGGATTCCAAGCCTCCAGTGAGCCAACAGTTATGCATATGTACCAGGGTAGCCAACTGTATATGTACCAGGGTAGCTAAAGCTGGTTCATACTGACAGAATTATTATATTCTATTAATAAGCTTCAGGGATACTTCTTACATAGGAATAACACTGACTGATACACTTAACATTTCAATATATAGATATATATTGAATATATATTCAATATATAGAGCTAGGAAAAATAGGTTTGTTGGATTAAATAAGTTCAATATATTAGATACTTAAAGTCATACTTAGATTTTAAACTCTTATGATTGCTAGTTTTTATGTCAACTTGACACAAGCTAGAGTCATCTGGGAAGAAGAAACGTCAACGGGAAATTGCCTTCCTCAGACCAGCCTGTACACAAACTTATGTGTTGTTTTCTTGAATAAGAACCAATGAGGCAGAGTCCAACCCACTGTGAGTGTTGCCACTCCTAGGCAGGTAGTCTTGAGTTGTATAAAAAAAAAAAAAAAAGCAAGGTGATAAAACATATGCATATAAGCAATACTACAGGAATTCAGCTTGTGTTTATAGAATTGTTCACTCATAATAATAATTAGCAGTAATAATTAAAGAGATCAAGTGTAGTATCTGTTCTTATCAGTTTAATATTTTAATTTTTAAAAGATTCTAAATTCAAACAGCAAAGTAAAAAGAAAAGAAAACATAAAAGCAAGTGAGCCATGAGGAAAAAGTCAGTAAATAGCACTCCTCCATGGCCTCTTCTTCAGCTCTTGCCTCCAGTTTCCTGCTTTGAGTTCCTGTCCTGACTTCCTTTCATGATGGACTGTAAACTGTAAGATGAAATGAACCCTTTTCTCCCCAGATTGCTTTTGGTCATGGTGTTTCTCACACAATAAACAAGCTAGGATGCCTCTGCTCTGGTTACAGATTGCTATATATGTAAAAAGAGTGGCCTATAGAACAATAATTTATCACTATTATTATCACTGTAATTTTTGTAACCCAAAGTTTTCAGTGCTGCTTGGTTCATTTTGGTCCATTCTTAGGATTTCATTCACAATTCCAGGATGACATTGGCCAGGGCTGGTATCCTAGTGTTACACCTGGGGTTTGAACATCTGGAGAGCCTCAACTGCGGCTCAGGTCCTCTTCATTTCACTCCTTCCTCTCTATCAGGTATCTCCACATTACTACCTTGAATTAGAGTTTTTACTTTTCAGTTGAATATTCCCAGAGTGGTTTTCCAAAGAAAGGCAGACAGAAGTTGCACAGCCCTTTTTAATTTTAGGCACAAAAACTGCAGTGTCATTTTGCTCATTCTGTTCCCCAAGACAGCCCTTGCTCAAGTTCAAAATGAAGGGACATACATCCACTCATCTTAGTACATGACACGTCAGATGTGTTTTAAGACCAATATGATTTCTTTACATGCATCTGTCATTCTCATTAAAAAAAGCTGTAAGGTTAGTAACAATTTTGGACATGAAACAATTTTGCCTAGAGAGATTAAAATTTTAAAATTGATAATTTTTAGTAAATTTAACTGATAATTTCTCAGGGCCTTCACTCCACCAAGAATGAGTCAAATACCATAGTTTTAACTGGTCCATAATGCTTCTAGTTCCATTGTTCAGTCCATAACATTAGAGGGCATAATAACCACTGAGTTAGAGGCTAGCCAGTTGTCACTCCCATGTATGGCACTCTATATGTTCATATACAAATAAATTACCAGTAAAGCCATTGTTCTAAATTCTTATCTCAGTTTGTTTATTTATGCACCCCTGCTGTAAAAATGAATAACTCACAGGAAAGATGAATAAGAATTCTATGAGAAATCGAAACTGAGAATTATCTCTTCTTTACAACATAGAGGCTCGTGTATCTTTTAGTTGCATAGTAATTTTTAGACTCCTCAACCAAAGTTTATGCACCATGAATGAGACGGGGAAAGGTCTAAGAGGGAAACAAAATTGTAAAATTACTGTTTAACTCCAGATAAAGAGACATCAGACAGAGAAAGTGTGAAAAGTTTAGAGAAAGCAAAAATATGGAATAGAAGTAAAAAGAGGCAAAACAGTTTAGGTGTATGTGGGTATGTAGGTAGGTTTGTCTTTCTTACCCTTTTACTCTCTTGCCCTTTCTATCCACATTCTTTACCCTTCTCCCACCTATAGAGTTGTACTTTCCTGTCATCACACTGTATAAACCTGTCTCTAGTTCCAAGATATGAGAGAAAATGTGATCTTCATTTTTCTAAATCTAATTTATTTTATGTAATATGATGATACCCAGTCTATCCATTTTTTCTACCAATGATATAACTTCATTCTTTAAAGCAGCATAAATCTTGTGTGTATGTGTGTGTTTGCGTGCATGTGCCTATGAACACACACACACAAGCATACAAGCACATAAAAGTACATGGGATGTCAAATTTTCTTTATCTATTGATAGGAATCCTAGCTAGCTTCTTACCTTCACTACTACAAATAACTTTGTTGTAATCATGGATGGGCAAGTACTTTGTTGTATCTGCTGTATAACCCTTCCTTTACATACTCAAGATTGGTATAGTTACATCATATAGTAGTTCTATATTTTAATAGAATCTCCATGCTGATTTCCACCGTGGGTGAGGCGGTTTGCATTCCCACCCACGCAGTGCATAAGTGTTCTTCACCCACATCCTCATCAGCATGTTTTGTCATTCATTTCCTTGATGATAACCACTCTGATTGGGGTGAGGTGAATTCTAAATTCTAAATGTTGAAATGGCATTTCATTTTGCATTTCTTTGCTGATTAAGAATGTTGAACATTTTTCATGTATAGTGAGCATTTGTGCTTTGTCACTTGAGAAATATGTTGTTTATTTGTCCACTTAATAATTACATTATTGAGAGTTTGTGTTATTTGTTTTAGTGTCTTTAATAGATTCTCTGTATTTCCCCATCAGATGCATAGACGGTAAAGATTTCTTTGTATTGTCTATCAATGGTGATTTTTTTCTATTACGCATAAACTTCTCAATTTTATGCAGGCAATACCAAAAGAATTTTATTTTTTCAAGATTTATAAATTCCAAGAGAATACAAGAAAACAACAAAATGTATTTTAAAAGATAATACACCACATAAATGGGCAATTAAGTAAAGATAATGATTTTTTTCGAAAAAGAACTAACAGAATTTTGAAACTGAGAGATGTATAATACTCAATATAAAAACCTCACCATTACCTTATATCAAATTAAGAAAAACTATCAGGGCTTGTTGATAATTAGGAAATAATATTATTAATTCAATAAGATGTCAAAACTGCAACCAGAGTAAGAAAGAAATAATAAATAAAATAGATTATTTAAGACAAAAAGAAAATAACAAAATATCTGAAATTATTGTATAACTTGCAATAATAACATTGAATGTAATTAACTCACCACTTAAATGTTGTAGAATGATGTAGTCTATTTGGTGTTCTGTATGCTTCATGGGCCTTGATAGGCACCTCCATCTTTAGGTTGGAGAAATTTCCTCCTATGATTTTGTTGAAAATATTTTCTCTGTCTTTGCCCTGGATTTCTTCTCCTTCCTCTGTTGCTATTATTTGAGATTTGATCTTTACATAGTATTCCAGATTTCCTGGAACTTTTGTGTTTGTGTTGTTGTTATTATTATTTAAATTTAACATTTCTTATTTAGTCTATCATGTATTCAATATCTGAGATTCTCTCTTCTATCTCTTAGCATTTTGTTGGTGAGACTCGCCTCTGAAGTTCCTATTAGAGTTTCTAAATTTTTCATTTCCAGATTTCCCTCAGTTTGGGGTTTCTTTATTGATTCTATTTTCACTTTCATGTCTTCAACTGTTTTCTTCACTTCAGTTCACTGTTAGTTTGTGTTTTCATAGATTTAATTAATAAATATATTCATTTCCTCTTTAGGGGCCTCTCAAATACTCACAAAACTATTTTGAAGTTCTTATCTTGTGCTTCCACTATATTGCATTGCTCAGGGCCTATTATAATAGTGTTGCTAGACTCGAATGGAGACAAGTTCTGACTGTTATTGATTGTGTTTTTATGTTGGTGTGTAAGCATCTGCATTTTGAGATGATTATAATTCTAGGTGCTGGTCTCTGGTCATGCCTTTGTTCAGTGGGTGTTCCATCCCTTGCTCTCTGTCACACTTGTTGTTTATTAAGAGTTGGGTAACTGTAAGGAATGCTTCTGATAGCCTGTTAAATGTGGTGATATGATTTTAGTTAATAATTTTATCAGATGCTCAAATGAAAGTCAGTCCCCAATATTCTTCAAATTATTGCACGAAATAGAAACAGAAGGAATATTTCCAAATTCTTTTTGTGAGGCCACAATTACTCTGATACCTAAACCACATAAAAATCCAAAAAAAAAAAAAAAACGAGAATTACAGACCAACTTGGGATGTGAAATATCTCAACAAAACATTTGCAAATGGAATCCAAGAACATACCAAAAAGATCACTTACCATGATCAAGTGGGTTTCATCTCAGACATACTGGATGATAAACTTAGATAAGTAGAATTGTAATCCGCCATATAAACAGAAAGATAAAAATTACATGCTCATCTCATTAAAGGCAGAAAAGGCTTTGATAAAATCTCTCACTCCTTTATGTCAATCCTGTAGAGTTTAGGAATACAAAAACGTGCCTCAATATCATAAAGGCAGTTTACAGCAAGCCCATAGCCAATGTCAATATAAATGGTGAGAAATTCAAAGCAATTCCACTAAAATCATGAATATTCTTTCCATATCTATTTAATATACTATTCAAAGTCTTATCTAGAGCAATAAGGCAATTGAAGGAGATCAAGGGGAGGTAAATTGGAAAGGAAAATGTCAAAATATCTCTATTTGTAGATAATACAATAGTATACATAAGTGACCCTGAAAATCCCACAAATGAACTGTTACAACTAATAAACGCATTCAGCAAAGTAGCTAAATACAAAATTAACTCATAAACATCATTAGCCCTTCTATATATAATTGACAAACTAAGAATAAAATCAGAGAGAAAACACTTTCCACAATAGTTGCCAATATTAAAAATACTTTGGGGTAACCAAACAAGTGAAAGACCTAACTTTCAAGTCTTTGAAGAATGCAATTGAAGAAGATATCACAAGATGAAAAGGTCTCCCTATACTCATTGGTCAGTAGGATTCACATAGTAAAACTGGATGGGACTAGATAAAAACATCTTGAGTGATATAATTCAGACCCAGAAAGACAAATATATTATGTATTCACTTATATGTAAATGTTAGCTCTTAAGTCATAAACAAGCTACAATCCATTTTACCACAAAGGTTAGATTAAAAAGTAAGGGACTGTGGAGAAAGGATGGCTCTCCCTGGGAGGGAAAATAGAATAGATTCTTATAGGTGGATGAGGCGTAGGAGGACTGGAATGATGGTATCAAGCATAGAGGGGAAGAGGAGGAGAGGCAGAGATAGAATACACTGAGGGACAGGTAAAACCAAGAGCTTTTGAGGGCTTGTATTCAAATGTAATACAGTAAGCATCCTATAATATATACATATATGAAGGTATTCTAAATGTAATTACCAAATAATGAGGAAAGCAGCATCTGAACATCTTTTATCAGCAAATGAAGTTTCTAGTACTGTGATTGTGTTACATCTAAGCGATTTGTTGGCCAAAGGGTCTCTTTGGAACCCCAAGCAGCCAAGACTATCTGTGACTTCTGAAATTTATAGTTAAGTCCTATTACTGAAAGTAACACTTACAGAACTCATTGAGTACAGGGAAGTTACCCAGAGCCTTCATCATACAGTCTAGTATTTGTGGTCCAGGAAGGTACTCTGCATGCTACCAAAGAGGAAGGTAAGCACCAACCCAGTTAAAAACCCTTCACTCTACCAGCAGCACCAGCCTGCAAGATATTTTGGTGCAGTGGTGGCACAAAGCTTTGGGAATAACCAACCAGTATCTGATATGAGTTAAGGACCCCTTCACAAGATGGAACCTATACTCAGTGTTGCTTTGATGGCCAAGCACAGTAGATAGTGCAGAGACCTGGTAGAAAACTTCTGTTCTCCTAAAAAGAATAACAACAATAAAATGGCCCGTAATAACATTCTACTATATTCATAGATTCATAGATGCCTTGCTCGGTCATCATTAGAGAAGCTTCCTCCTGTAGCAGATGGGAACAAATACAGACCCACAGACCCAAATTCTGCTGTGAATGGGAGACCTTGGAATACTCATCCCTAAAAGGATGTCTCCATCAAATTCCTCCCCTCTTACCTCATGTAACTGTTGAAGGAGCGGCAGGGCTGCGTTCCGTCACCCGGCCACCCACATGGCTAGCTTATGACCTGAAATAATTACACGGAAACTGTATTCTTTTAAACATTGCCTGGCCCATTAGTTCCAGCCTCTTATTGGCTAGCTCTTACATATTAATCTAACCCATTTTTAATATTCTGTGTTGCCCACGAGGTGGCTTACCAGGGAAGATCTTAACCTGCGTCTGTCTGGAGTGGGAGAATCATGGCAACTCCTGACTCAGCTTCTTTCTCCCAGCATTCTGTTCTGTTTACTCCACCCACTTAAGGGTTGGCCTATCAAGGGGCCTAGGCAGTTTCTTTATTAATAAGAAATCACTCCCACATCATGTAACTCACAGGAAAGGAGGCAGAAAGAATATAAGAGCCAGAAGTGATAGATGGCACCAAAAATCCAAGGTGTTCTAAACACAACAGGCCTAACACACACATGAACTCAGACACTGAGGCAGCATGCACAGGTTTGTACTAGATGGGGTCCTAGAGTTGAGAGAAGTGGACACATACCACAATCCCTAACCCTAACCCAGAAACTACTCCAACTGATAAGCCCTTGCAGATAAAAATTCCATTTAATTCAAGGGAGTCTCACCAGGGAAACAAACTACTTTTAAGCTTAGGCAGCATGCCCAGCAGTAGACAGTCAACACAAAACAAACTCAATGGCATCTTTGGAAATTCTTCATCTCATAATCACAAATAGGCATTTTTATCTTACCTTACAGGTGCTATGTGTATATTGCTCCTGGCTTGGAATTTTTATGGGATGCCTCTATGTGCAATCATGTGTGTTTCTGCATCTTTACATGTTTCTTGTAGTGGCATTTCATTCATATTTTAATAAATAAAGCTTGCCTGAAGATCAGAAAAGGAAAATGGCCAGCCACCGGCTTTTACCTCTACCTTAATCAAAAATAGCGATCCTGCCTCCAGAAATCTCAGGATGAGACAGGGCCTGAAAGCTTTCTCCTCATGTTTTATAATCCTCTCTAGTTCTGGGATTAAAGGCATGCACCACTGGAATTAAAGGCATGTACCACCCAGTGTCTATGGCAACTAGTGACTACTAGTGACTACTGGGAATAAAGGTGTGTGTCACTACTACATAGTCTGTAAGGCTGACCAGTGGGGCTCTTTTACTCTCTAATCTTCAAGCAAGCTTTATTTATTAAAATATAAATGAAATGCTACTACAATTTCTTGTTCTTTTTTTGGTTATTTTACTTGTTTTGTCATATTCTGATTGTTTTTGATTCATTTTATTGTATTCTATTATTATTCATTAGATGCTTGTTTGCTTTCTAATGAAAGATCAAAAGAATCTGGATGCATGGGAAGGTTTGGAGGAATAGGGAGGAGTGAGGAAAGAGGAAACCATAATCAAAATATATTGCTTAAAATGAATCTATTTTTGACAACAAAAGATCCAGACTAATTCTTGACCTTTAAAACAGAGCCTACCTTTGTGCTGCCGTAAGAAATCCATATCACCACCCAGAACATATATGGGCTGAAAATGAAAGGGCAATGATACAAAATAATATTTTAGAGAAATGGACTGTCAAATCATGCAGTACTCGCTATACTCATATATAACAAAATAAACCTCAAAGCAAAATAATCAGAAGACACAAAACTATCCAGTAAATGTTTTTAAAAAGAATGTACCATCAAGAACATGACAATTATAAGCATAAATTATATATGTGTGTGTGTATATGTAGTACACATAAATACATGTATATGTTATATATCACTCAGAAGTCAAAGAATGAAATCATATAAAGTGATTTCTATTGGGTAGTAAAGAAGTAGACCTAAATACAATACATATGATTTACTTCACTATGCCACTCTCACCAATAGATAAGCTAGAAATAAAAAGATAACATAATAAAATCTACATAACAAGTACCAACACCATAATGAATCAGGAAAACCCTGAAAATGTTTGCTTTAAAATTACTACCACTTCTATTCCATATGGTACTTGAAATTTTAGCCATAACAGTAAGATATGAGAATGAATAAAAGGTATACAAACAGGAAAGGAAAATGTCAAATTATTCTAGCTAACAGATGATATGATTCTATACTTAAATATCTTAACTAATAACCCAGAAGACTTTTTAATCTGGCTGAGAAGTTCATCAAAGCAACAGGATACTAAGTTAATGCATACATTCTATTAGCATCTTAATGCATTGATCATGATCTTGCTGAGAAAGAAATAAAAATATCCCCTTCATGATATCTTCAAAAAAACACATCAGACTTATGCAAGAAGTTGAAAACCTTTTTGTAATGAAAATTACGATGCACAATGAGAGAAATTAAAAAAGACACTGAAAGAGCCCATGTTCATGGATAAACAAATTAATAATGTGAAAATAGCTATTTTGTTAGATGTAATCTGGAGATTTAATATAATTCCCCATAAAATATGAATGATATTCTTCAGGTAAATAAATAAAAATACTTTAAAATGTATATGGTAGTATTAAAAAATATCAATGTTGTGGGCATGACAATGCATGATATCAAAATATATTATTGCAGAGCCATAGTAATATAAACAGAAGTAGTACTGGCATAAAAACATCAGAGAAACAGAATGGAATATCCAGAAATTAGCCCCCATAGCTAGGCTATTTGATCCTCAGCAAAAGTGTCAAACCCTCAATTTGGAAAAAAAAAATACAGATTTTATGAGAGGAGATACTGTGAAAGCAAAATACCACATGCAAAAGAGTAGACTAGATCCCTATCTGTGACCCTATTTAGGAATCAATTAAAAATTGATCACAGATCATACTATGAAACTTGAACTACTACAAGAAAACAGCGGGGAAACATTTTAAGACATAGGCAAAGGCTAGAGCTTCTTGAATGAGACTCAAATAGTTCAGGAAACAATATCAAGAGTTGACAAAAGGGTTAACATCAAATTGAAGCTTCTGAATCCTGAAGGACAAAATCAGCACAGTGAGAAGATGACTGCCGAATCAAAGAAAACCATCACCAGCTAATCATCCAATGGGGTCCAGAATATACAAAGAACTCTGAACAGTTACCACTGGGAAGAAAGGAAGCAATTTAGCCAATAAGTGTGCAGACGAGTGGAACAGATGTTCTCAAAATAATATGAATGATGAGTTATTGTATGAAAAATGTCCGGCATCTTTAACCAGAAGAAAAATGTAAATCAAAACTACATTGAGATTTCAACTCACTAACATCAGAATTGCAATCATCAGAAGAATATAAAAAGCAGATGTTAGCAAGGTTGGAGATTGGCTTCTACAATGTTGGTAGGAATGTGAATGAGCAAAACCACTATGAAAATGAGCAAGCTGGTTGCTCAAAAAGATAAAATAGAACTAAAACATTGTCCAGCTTTACCACTCTTGGTTTGTTTACTTACAGGTATCAGAGTCAGGATATATAAGAGAACTCTCTATGTCCATATTTATCACACCTTGTTCAAATATAGACAAGTCATGCAATCCACCTAAACATCTGTCGTCTATGAATAGGTAGAGAAAATGTGACATACATACCCAAGAATGATTATTCATCTATTAGGAAGAATAAAATTAAGTCAAGAAGATGGCTCAGTGTGTAAAAGCACTTGCTGAGCAAGCTGACCACTTGATTTCTATATTCAGATCCCTCAGTGGGAGAATTCCCACTCCTGAAACTTGTTCTCTGACTTTTATATAAAGACTGGCATGTACAAATGTCTGCAGCCATTCATATACAACAGTATATACACACAGAGTAATAATAAAAGAAATTTATAAAACAACAAAGAGTACAACTTTATGTCACTTGCAAGATTATGAATAGAACTAAAGTATCTTGTTTACTAGAATAAGACAGACTCAGAAAAATGGGTATCATAGATATTCTGTTGTATGATGTAGCGATAAAAGAAAATACACCTCCAAAGTAGAAAGGAGAAATATTTAAAAAAAGGAAGAGAAAAATAAGAAAAAGTGGGTGGTAACAAAATATGCTAAGATAAATTTGATCAAAGAATATTATATGCAAGTATTACAAATGTCACATTGAAGCCTATTACTCTGCACATTTGACATGTAGTAATAATTACAATAATAAAAGAGGAAACAAAAATAAAAAGCTTACTCTAGATGGTATCGACATTATAATAATAGTGTATATCTCATGGAGAAGCTACATGGTTAAGACTATATCCCAAACCTAAAGCCAAGAAAAAGCAGATTCTCTAGTCGCACCCCAGCTCTGTAGCAGAATGCCTGTGTCAGCCTTCCCTGACCAACCCCCTGTTCCATCTCCTGTGGATCTCACAGATCTTCTCCTCCTAACCTTGCTCCCTTCACTAGTTGCTTTGTCCCAGCCCTCAACCCCAGAAGGTACCTCTTCAGCTAACACAAGAGCTGCTCCTGCCAGGGCACAAATAGGCTAACAAATCCACACCTCTCTTTCTGCTCCTACAGATCCAATACCCCCATTACCATCTGCAGCTCTGTAACAGAAAACCCACAGTGATCCCCAAAGGATCACAAAGATCTTCTCTAACCTTCCTTCCCCAACTCATTCCATTAATCCAACCTCTGACACCAGCAGGCATTCCTTAGGAACACACCAGCCAAGCAGGCCAGGGAAGCAGGTCTACCAGGCAGCATACAGACAATCACTACATTCTCCTAAAGTTCAAAAAGGAAGCAGAGACCAAGGAACAAAACACTCACACACAGAGATAAAACCAGATATCATCACCCAAATGTATAATCATTTCAAACCCAGATGCCTAGATGTCAGCATAAAAACACAATCAGTAACAGCCAGGACAATGTCCCCCACTGGAGCCCAGATTCAAGACCTGAAGACTGAAGTTGAATCAATGAAGAAAACCCAATCTGAAAGAATTCTGAAAATAAAAATTTGAGAATTCAAACAGGAACTACAGAGGCAAAGTTTGCCACAGATTATAAGAGAAGGATGTAAGGATCTCAGACATTGATGATAAAATAATCATTTTGTATACTGTGGAGATATGTGGCTCTCATTGGTTAAATAGTCAAGTGGCCAGTAGCTAGGCAGAAAGAAGTTAGGCAGGACTTGTGAACAGGTAGAGAGCTCTGGAATCAAGAAGGACAGAATCACCAGGAGACACAAGGAGAGGTAAGATGAACATGCCACACCGAGGAAAGGTACTGAACAACATGGTGGAATGTAGATAAGAAATATGGGTTGATTTAAGTTGTAAGAACTAGTTAATAACAAGCCTAAGCTATTGGTTGTGTATTTATAATTAATAAGAACTCCATATGTGGTTATTTGGGAACTGGCTGACAGGAGAGAAAATTCTATCTACAGGATACTGTCAAGTTGGCTACTAAATCTTTCCCCTAATTTCCTAAGGTTTTTACCCAGCTACAGTTCACTATCTGCTGCAATGCCTCAAACAGGCTCCTGCTGATTCTCAATAAAGTACAGTCATTTAAGACCCGCATGAAATGATCTTTTTCTATAAAGGTCTTTGTTCCTCCAAAGTCTCTAGTGGACATGAGTGCAATATAACTATTTGGTTTCATGGCAAACCTCCCTTCTGGCAATCAATGGCATAAGCATAACTCTGTTTTTCTGTATCCTAAAATAATGACTGGCATACAGAAGATGCTGAATAAGTGTTCTCTGAAAAAGTAAGAAATGTTCTCTTAATCAAATCTCTCTTCCACCAGACCTAACTTGCCACACTTGCCAGCCTTAAAAAGTGGCAGTCACAGAGGGAAGACTAAGGATGTTCCCAGGAGTCCAAGACACAACAGTAAATCTAATGACTTTTGCTAATTTGTCCCCTTCTAGGAGCTGCATACAGCAGCTTGCCATCCCACAGCCTGGCAGTAGGTATCAATTCTGACTCAAGACCAAGAAAAGGATGGGGCCAAAGGTCAGATACATAACCCAGAAACTACATAAGGCTTCCTATGGCTGCCTTCCCAATGCATCATGCTATCCTCAGTAAACTCATTTCAACTAATTCTTTATCCCATCTGTAACACCCACAGGAGCCCTAAAGTTTATTTGACACTCAATTTGCAGTTATATTTTTTGTTGTCACATTGGCCGCTAAGACTGGAGAAGTGCCAGCTTATACCCACCAAACTCTGGAGCTAAAGATAAAATTTTAACTCAATGTGTTTTACCATTTACACATTCTAGGATGTCCTTGATTCTGCAATTCCAAGACATCCTTTTCCCTATATCTTGTATATAGACCAGAATCACGGATTATAGAATTAATAGAATATGCATAAAATGAGGGAAGGGTTTTCAGGAAAATTCTTTTTCTTAGTCAAGCAATGATAAAATGAAGTTGTATTTTATCTATCATTTCCAAATGTAAGAGCTCATTATGTTATTGCAGCTTGAAATGAAATCTGCAGTCTTAGTGACTCCTGATTGTTCCCTAGTACTTGGTGCAGTCATTCTGATCCCATGTGAGATTTCTGCATCCTAAATTATATCAGTTCTTTGCAGACATTAGCTGCACCTGTAATGAAAACAAAAAGTTATCTGGTGATATCAAGCAATAACTGCGTATGCATAAAAACGCCACAAAGAGTTTAAATTATTCACTTTATCAAACTGACTACTACAATAAAGAAAATCCTTGTTTTCCTTCCAGCTTTATATTCATTGATATAAAGTATATCACCACTTTCATTTCTTACTTTTTATCACTACCAGCTCAGATATGTGCTTATTCTTGACAATAAACTATTCTGTCCTATAGAATTTCTTCACAAGGAGAAAACTTGATTCTTACAGCGATATACTCACTCATGTTTTATTCTATGCTACTGACTGGAATTTTATAGCAGACACTGGCTAGGGAAAGATGAATAAATTAAAGTTTTGGTATTCAAAGAACTCAAAATACAATATGAGAAAACAGTTGCCACAAAATATCATTAGTAGTGTGGTAACTAATGTAGAAAAAAATGATGTTGTCATGGGAAAAAATGGCTCTAACTTTGTTTGGAGAGATGGGGGTTTGGGAGGAGTTTAAATGAAATGGATATTTAGAAGCCAATCTTAAAAAAGAAAAAGTGGTGACTCCACACTTGGGCCCACAAGGAAGGAAACAAAATTCTGGCACCTGTGCCTACATTTCTGCCTGTGTTCTTGTGAAGAAGATAAATAGGACTACATCTTGACTGACCCTACTTATTTAAGCTTCCTCTAATCACTTGCCATAATTATTAAAGTTCCTGTAAATATTCCCAAAACAAACTTAAGGTCATTGACCCTTTATCTGTTTATTTTTAAAGAGCATGAATAAATCAACCTCCTTCCATCTCCTCTCTCTACTTCTCACACATATAACTTGTTTCCTTGATTGTGATGTTAGGAATAGGGAACCTAGATTTTTACCCCAAATCTCCAGTCACAGACATTTCAAGAAAGATGACATGGATTGTCTATCCAATAGCACACTGAGAATTTTGGAAACACTCCCTTTTGGGGACTTCCTAGTTTGCATTCCTCTATCCAAATAATAAGTTAGTAGAAGAATTGTCCATTAAATGCAAAATCTGCATAAATCTTGGCTCTTGAGTTTATTCATTTAGCATGAATTACACCCATAGTCTGAAAGAACAAGGCTCAACTAATAAACTATGCCATTCACAAAAGGTAAGTTGCTTTAGATTACTTGCCCTATAGATTATCTCTTAGGACTATAAGAACCTTAATTCAAGGTTAACTACTCTCAGAAGATGCAGACAAACAGACCATGGTAATTTAGTATCGTGGTTGTGGTGGTTTGAATAGGTATATGCCCCAGAGACTCATGTGTTTGAATGGTTGGTCCATAGGGAATAGCACTATTAAGAGGTATGGCATTGTTGGAGTGGATGTGTACTTGTTAGAGGACGTGTGTCACTGTAAAGACAGGCTTTGAAATCTCATATAAGCTCAAATCACACCCAGTGTGCAGTTTCTCCTTCTGCTGTCTGTGTATCAAGATGTAGAACTCTCATCTCCTTCTCCAGAACCAGGTCCACCTGTAAGACTCCATGTCCTGCCAAGATGATAAGAAACTAAACCTCTGAAACTGTAAGCCAACCCAATTAAATGTTTTCCTTTATAAGAGTTGATGTGCATGGTGATGGTGGCATGTGCCTATAATTCCAGCTCTTGGAAATAAAAGTCAAGCAGATCTTAATGAGTTCAAGGCCAACCTAGACTACAAACCGAGTTCTAGAACAGCCAGGGCTATTACACAGAGAAAACCTGTCTTAAAAAATAAAAATCACTGTGGTTATGGTCTTTCTTCACAGCAATAGAAACCAAACTAAAACAATGATATAATCTTAAATGAGCAGTAGAGGATGAGTTAAGGTTCAATATGGTCATTGCCTATATATATCTTTAAGCATAAATTATCATCTTAAATAAGACAAAACATATCACTGACTAAACACTTAATTATTACAGTTCTAATTGGTTTACTTATTTTGTAGATACAAAATCTAGGATTAAGAGAGGCCATGGTACTTGACTGGGGATATACCAGTAGAGATGTTAAACACAAGCATAAAATCCAAACTGTTGAGCCCCTGCCTTTAGTCTATCACACCCACCCTTAACTACCTAATATTTATGATCTTGATTTATTCTTCAGACTAAACTAAAAGCTTTTATAAATCAAGAATCAATTTTTATTTTGTCCCATCAAAATTTTGTCAAAATGCTCTGAATTAATTTATTTCAAAATGTTATGATTCCCAGACATTAAGATTTAGCAGATGAATGGATCACTGATGGTCAGACTGACTGATGATAGATACATACATAGATAGATAGATAGATAGATAGATAGATAGATAGATAGATAGATAGATAGATAGAAAAATAAAATTGTTTAGAGAACAGAAAAGGATGGATGGATAAGGGGAGATCAGCAGTGGACTATCAGCAAGAACTGAAAAGAAATTTCAAATGTAATACTTCAGTTCGAATTTATTTCAGCCAAGTCAAGTAATAAGATACATCCTTACAGAAAAATGGCTAATGTCTCTCCTGATTTATACTTAAAAGGATTTATTGCTAGTCTCAACTCTGTAAAGCAATGTGAGATGAACAGGATTAGTTGTATTATATTGTGTTCTCCACAGAATTTATTGCCAGTTGGGGTTGTTAAAAAATTTATAGAAACAAATAAGAAATTCCAATATCTGCTGAAGCTCTAATCCCCTCTAAATGAAGACCAACTTCTAAATTTCCATTTTCTTTAAAAGTTTAAACCCAAGGAATTGCAGTTTACAAATGATGCTGAACCACAGAATAAAGAAGGGCTGCCTAGGCAGATACAGAGGAGGAACAGAAGACACCGCCTTGCAGAGGTCTTTTCATTAAGTGTGTAAGTACACAGAGTGTTGAGTACAGAAGCGACAGTGATATGACTCTGCCTGAAGGAAGAAACATCCTAGAGGTGAAGAAAATAAATCTACTTTGTAAATGTTGAAATCCAAAACAATTACATTAGAGTTAGTAGCATTGTGGTGGTGGTGGTGCGTGCTTTTAATCACAGCACTTGAGAGGTAGAGGCAGGAGGATTTCTGTGAGTTCTAGGCGAGACTCGTCTACAAAGCAGGTGCCAGCACAGCTAACACTATTGCACAGAGAAACCCTTTCTAAAGGAAAAAAAAATAGGAATTGGTATTGGTAGCACAGTCACCTGAAGAAAGTGCAGTGTGATGCCATCTGCAGTATTAAAGTTTATTCATTCACACATTCTTTTGTTCATCCACAAGTTTAAAAGATGACTACATCTATCAGAAAGGAAATTTTTTAGCTATAGATATTTAGATAGCCAAGATTTCCTTTGGTATTCATTTCAGCTACCCAGAGAGGAAGAACTTTGTCTCTGAGCCTCCAGCTCTCCTGGTCCTACTGGAAACTCTATTCTTCCATGGAATCAGATGCACACAGCTCCTCTGACATGTGACTCCTTTCTTCCTCCGTGTCATTCACTGTGGAGCCTGTGGTTTAAAGAATCCATTCGAGAATGAGTATTGTATCTATCATTCAAGAAGGAAAAATAAGCCATACCTACACTTTGATAAATACTCCTTAAAATATATAACTGTGATGTTAATGTAAAGCATTGGTCCAAATTTTGTTTTGATGATTTTTTTTCTTACCCACTTCTACCCAAAAATCTACCCTCACTTATGTCCATACTATGTCTGCCACAAGGGGCTGACCTGAAAGGACTCCATTTCTGGTTCTCAGGGTCTTTCTCAGACCTTTGACCCTCCATGAGGCACTCAAGGTCACACAACCTTTTAAATGAGTAAGTGGTTCTGATTGCAAAAGCAAGGTTGAGCACAGCTGTGGGCCTCAGCAGACAATGTTACCAAGCTGAGTTACAGGCAAGATTGGGTGTGTTCAGGGTAGTATGGCTGTACCCAAGTAGTATTACAGTCATTGCATTCTTTACAACGCAATGTCTGTAAAGAAAATCAGTGTCAGCTTATGATGTCTACAATTAAGCAGAAAGACCAGCCTTAGCCTCTGTGTGCATGCCTTTTTACTGCAGGTAATACAAAGTGTATCTGGAGAAAGCATTTCTGCCACATTTAAAAATCAGATACTTGCTATCCCTTTGTGCTGCTTGCTGGTCTACCTGCTTTTCTCATGGTATTTGGAAAGAAGATCAATGCACAAACTATGATTATGGAGAATGAGAATTTGGCAGATCTTTCATCAAAAACTAACATGAGTCTGTCACTTCAAGAAAAACAGCTGACAATATTTGTTTCCAATAGTATAATTTATGCTTTTAAACAAGCAATAGGATTTTTGAAAACTTTTATTAGTGATTATGATTTTTGCACCATCAAATGAGTCAATATTTGGTAGAAGTGCATAATTCACTAAACTAGTATCTTCTAGATGATCAAGCCTTGAAGGCTCAAAATCATGTATGGTAGATCTGAATATACAAAACAAATCAACGAGTGTCACCCAAAGATTATGTGCTGGAGACTTTGTATGCAGGCAATAGGTCTCTCACTTGGACCCAGAGCTCCACCACCCAGCTTCTCTCGCTCAACAGTTTTCTCTGGAGATTCTGTCTCCCTGTCTCACATACTGTGATTACAGGGGAGCCAACATGCCCACCCAGCACTTACATGAGTACTGGGAATCAGAATTCCAGTCCTCACACTTGTTTAGCAAGCATTTTCACCTGCTAAACATCTCCCCAGAGTCCTCAAATTGTAAGGGTGTATAAGAATTCTGTGATCAAATGTTTAAGAACTGATGGATTCTATCAGTAGGTTGTTTGATTCCTACTTTCTGGTTGAGTTTGAGAAGTATTGAACTCAAGCAACAGGTGAGAGTGATACTTTGTATAATTTGCATGGTTGTGTGTCTTCTCCTCTCTCAGTTAAAGGCCTTGCTTCAAAGCTCTCCTCCAGATTCTAGTAAGAGCTGCCCCATCAGTCTAGCAGGGGAAGCATTTTGTTGTCATTTCTGAGTGGGCCTGTCCTCCTATCCATGTTTTCTTATTCCATAATTAGTTTCCTGTTTGATCTCAGCTGAATGAGACTGTGATATAAGCATTATTATCTTTATACACATAAAGTGAAAAGGATCTGTGAATAAAAGGCTCACAAAACGTCTTCCTGCTCAAACCTGGCTCTCTCCAATATTTTTCCCCTGGGTCACTGAACACTTTTATACCTCTCATGATCACAGCACCTGAATTTCTTTACATAGTAATCTACATTCTCTCTCATCTCTTGACATCCGCCAAGGTGTTTGCTCATTCTGTGTTTTAATACTGGTATTTTGGAGTTTATGCATGTAAAGATTTCAGTGAGTTTCATTGCTGGACTCCAACCAATAAGCTTGGGAGACACCATTGTCTAAAACCGACGCTGAATCTAAAGGTTTTAAGATGTGATCACACATATGTCTCAATAGAATGAGCTACAGGTCAATCAGATGCAAGGGACTTTCTGAAAATTGGTTCAGATCTTTCACCTCCTAATCCTCAATTCCTTCCTTTATTGAAGCACCACTTTATTGTGTGCGTTTGTTTATTGGACAGGAGGGTGCTACAAGTCTGTCAAGGATTCTAGAGGGCTGATTGATTAATGATCAGAACCTCTATGGCAATGGAAGGTCGAAATGTTGCAGGACTTTTGTCAGATTACTTAGCAGCCATTCAATGTACTTGGCCTACCACCCATGCCTGTGAATATTAGGGAAGTCCTTCCGACATCTACAATCAGGTCACAAAGTTCCACCAACCTGAAGGCTAGGAGTGTTGTCGGGTGATGTCTGAAACCTGTAACTCACTTCTCTGGGGTGCTGTCACCCACCTAATACAGTGCTTCCATCAGTGTGTTTGAAAAGTGCCCTGCGTTTTCACTTTCATTGCTCTGTTGCTATTTTTAAAATCTCACAAAACTGTTAGTGTTACAACATAATATTTGGGATAAGTTAATTCTGTGTGTTGAGCCATGATTTCTCACCTTTGAATACGGAGTAAACTATTTCTCTTTGAAGTGAAAATCAGTTCTTTGCATTTGTATTGTGGGGAATTTTTTTAAAAAATAGGGGGTATTACCAATCTACAGTTCACTCACCAAACTGCACTTGAATTTTTTTTTTAACAAATGAATTTTTGTTGCCTTGAGAATATCAGATCCAGCCCCTCCTAAGCTTAAGGTAAACGTGGCCCTTTCCAGTAAGACTTGGTGTGAATCCCGTCTCAAGCATATCCCTGAGCCTCCAAATAGTTGAGCTCCCAGGTCATTTATCTAGATATAGAAACTGCCTAATCTTTCCTACACCACAAACCCTAGGAGGGGCCACAAGAATATTTCCCCTTTCCATTGTTGTCTCCTCCTCCTCCCCCTTCTCTTCCCCCTCTCCTCCTCCTCCTCCCCCTCCCCCTCTCCTCCTCCTCCTGTTTCTTCTCTCTCTCTGAAGCAAATCTATCCATCTGAGATAGCCAACACAAGTGCTCCTCACAGTGACATCTGTTTATCTGGAGCACTCTCTTCATAATTAGCTCTCAGTTGCTGCCTTCCAGCCTCAGCCACCTTCTCTCCACATCCCCCTAAATCTAAAATGCTGATTGCTGGTTTCCAGCTTTTGTCAGTCCATCATAAAGCCGCGGCCTGCAAAGCTGTTTCTGGCATTAGCCTGCCAGAATTCATTCCTGTACAATAAAGACAGGGGTGTGGGGACATGCACACATGTAATTCAGCAGAAAGCCACAAGCATTCATTAAGTGCTCACCGGCACTAGCTTTAATTACGCTGAGAACGGTGCATAATCCTTAAGAAAATGGAAAGGGGTAAAAAGAGACAGACTTAACTCATAACAAAGCAGGATAGCTCAAAGAGCTGTGCGGCTCATGCCAAGACTCGGAGCTGGTAGATGGAATAGCCACAGTTGAGCCTGTTTCCACTCAGAGAAAAGAAACTATAGGAGTGATCATTCATCTCCTGAGCATTGACTAAGACTTACATTGGGCACTGATAGGTAGGTGTAAGACAGAAAAGAAGCAGTCCCTCTCAAACAGCTTGGGTTCCTTCAGGAAAAGCAGACCAGATCTAGAGTAAACATAGCTCCTGGTAGAAGGCAGCCTGCCAGCTGAAGCCCACACAAAGCGTGGATAGAGCACAGAGGACTCCAGCTGAACAGCAGAGGGCTTCCAGGAGGAAATGGCATTTGAACTGCGCTTGAATGATAGATAGAATATAATGAGGATGCTGTCAAAGGAGCTGAAAGTAGGCTGAATGCCTAGGGGTCTAGGAAGAAAGAAAGGGAAGCTGGGGAAAAGGGAGCTATTTATTACCACTGTCACTGTTTGGGATTTTTGCTAGTTATATTCACAGGCAGCTCAAATCAGAACCCAGAAAGGGCAGGCCCTTCTCCAGGGCTGTCTATGAAGTCATTCTCTCAGCTGCTGCTGCTCCCCAGCTACCAGCAGATATGCCTGGTGCAGGAGGCTGCCCGTGAATTCTTAAAAGGTTTCTCATCGGTGCCTGGGCTCCTCTTCAGCTTACAACTTGGACTGTCATTTCGTTCTGCATGCTTGCCCAGGCTTAAAGAGGCAAACAGCTCTAAACTATGTAGCGATCTCCAGACTGTCAGTGCAACCAAGGACCTTCACAGTCACCGACTGGCACCCAAGGGTTAAAAAGCTTTTCAAAACGAGAAAAGTGGACCAATTAGATATCTAAGCAGGTGAGCACTTGCTGCCAAGCCTGATGACCTGATTCCCTCAGACACACATAGCCAAAGGAAAGAACTGATTCTGGCAGATCTTCCTGACTTCTTTCTAATGCACACACTGAAACACAGACACACGATAAACAACAAAATGCAAAAATAAAGAAATGTGTGTGAGTGTGTGCATGTGTGCATGCATGCGTATGTACGTGTACATGTGCCTGTGAACAAATATGAGTCACTTTCCTCAGACGGCATCAGACATTGAGGTTGCGATGTGTTCATGAGTGGAAGACAGAGGCTGTCCATCATCACAAACCCGTCTATCTTTTGTATTATACTTGGAGTTTCACACTTTACTTCCTCAAAGAAGAATGACTTTTTGTAAAGAGGCATGATGTTTTACTTTTTTTTCTGAAGTGATCAACCATTTATAATTAAAGTAAGAAAATGAATGTGTGAAAGTCTGGACCGAAAACTGTGGCTAGTTAATAATAAAGCTGAAAGAAACCCCAAACCCTCTGTCATTCCTGTGATTTTTCTAGCTAGATCATACTTCTCTTCAACTTTGTAAATAAAATTGAAGCTTGTAAGATCAGAGAAAGCCCAGTGCAAGATTGAAATGGTTATAGATCTTATTTTTAAAAATCCTGAAATTGGTACCATTGACTTTGTCAATTTGTCATGCTGTTAGCATTAAGCACTTGGCTTTGTTTATTGATATCTAGTTATTTTACCAATAAAACTTACAAATTACCTTTCAAAGACACATGAAAGGTACCCAAGTACCTTAAAACAAAGAAAGGGAACTCAACAGTAAGGAAGTAAAATCAAACAGGCAAGAGACTGATAGAAAACACATTCTCCCAAGTACTCTTTGTGTGCCCTGGGAAAGTGATGCAGCTGCCCTCTAGTTTTTCAACGGGAAGTGTCATTTCTAGTTCACCTTAGAAGTCTGCTTCTCAAAAATAAAATCAAACGGCTGTCATGAAGTTAATGAAAACTTTTCACTGAGAAGCCACAGGTCCCATGTGGGCATCAGCTCCTAATGAGCTAGGCCCTCGGCACCTCCATGACTCATTTTGTATTTCATCTGGTGTTTACACTGGGTCTAACTCATGACTCCTAACCTGTGCACACAAATCCCCTAGGAAACTTGAAGCTCCTGCAAAATCTTCAGAAACAGTGCCCATCAATTTATGACTGGAACAACTTTCCCAGTCACCAATGTTAAAATATATGTATGTATGTATGTATATGTATATATAGTTTAATCTTGACAAATGATTTACAGGACTTTATTGTCTCATTTTGTAGTTGACAATAGTACTAAAATTATTGCCAGTAGTTGAAAATGGAGCAACAGATTCCTATGAGTGTGGAAAAGAATTGCATCTCCAAAGGCAGAGTCAGTCATTGCAGCCACCATCTATTCTGACACAGTTGTTTAAATCCTTATTTTGTAGAGTACAGTAGACACATGTGTGTCTAGAAGACGTAAAGACTGTATATCCTTTTTACTAGATACCCTCCTCTTGCTACATAAATATGAAGCTGTGTATTATATCCAGCAGGTGACCTAGAAGAGCAGTTGGGGCCACCTGATGAAGTATGAGAAGCCTGAAATGGTTCACTGCTGTTCTAAAGATAGATTCAGGCAGTACATACAGATATACCTGCATTTCCTCCTATCTTCCCCTTATATAGTAAAAAGAATTCATATTCCAGGAGCCAAACAGCATTGTCAAGATTGTCTTAATCATGAATATTTGACAGCCAATTGAAGCAAAATGTTTTCACCACCATTTTAATTTTTTTATTTTTTTTTAATTTATATATTTATTTATTAAAGATTTCTGTCTCTTCCCCACCACCGCCTCCCATTTCCCTCCCCCTCCCCAAATCAAGTCCCCCTCCCTCGTCAGC
>NW_026067895.1:18654184-18655014 GCF_014885135.2 Alexandromys fortis | reverse complement strand
GGAAATAGAAAACACTATCCTGAGTGAGGTAAGCCAGACCCAAAAAGAGGAACATAGGATGTACTCACTCATATTTGGTTTCTAGCCATAAATAAAGGGCATTGAGCCTATAATTTGTGATCTTAGAGAAGCTAAATAAGAAGGAGAACCCAAAGAAAAACTTATAGGCATCCCCCTGAATATTAACCTTCATCAGGCGATGAAAGGAGACAGAGATAGAGACCCACATTGGAGCACCGGACTGAAATCTCAGGTCCAAATCAGGAACAGAAGGAGAGAGAGCATGAGCAAGGAACTCAGGACCGCGAGGGGTGCACCCACACACTGAGACAATGGGGATGTTCTATCGGGAACTCACCACCTTTTTAAATGCCATTCACGGAAAGCCTAATTTTCAGGTTATGTTATTTCCTCTCATTCCTTTCATTAAAAAAAAAAATTTAAGACCACAAAGGAGGTGACTTGCTATGTGAAATTATTAAATGAAACTAATTTAAAGGAAGTTGAACTCTACAAAGTTATTTCTTTGGTGTCTTAGAGTTTCAATTGCTGCAATGAAATTCCATGACCAAAACAGCAAGTTGAGGAAGAAATGGTTTATTTGACTTACACTTCCACATTGGTGTTCATCACCAAAGGAAATCAGGATCATGGAGGCAGGAACTGACGCAGAGGCCATTGAGGAATGCTGCTTACTGGCTTGCTCTACATGGCTCATTCGCTTGTTTTCTTTTTTTTTTTTAAATATAATTTTTTTATTGAAAAAAAAAGATTCCTGCCTCCTCCCCGCCTCCCATTTCCCTCCCCGTCTCCCTTTTCCCCCCTCCTCC
>NW_026067895.1:18607289-18652321 GCF_014885135.2 Alexandromys fortis | reverse complement strand
GATATTGAGGTCTTTGATCCATTTGGACTTGAGTTTTGTGCATGGTGATAGATATGGGTCTATTTTCATTCTTCTACAGGTTGACATCCAGTTGTGCCAGCACCATTTGTTGAAGATGCTTTCTTTCTTCCATTGTATACTTTTAGCTCCTTTATCGAAAATGAAATGTTCATAGGTTTGTGGGTTAAAATCTGGATCTTCTATACGATTCCATTGGTCAGCTTCTCTGTTTTTATGCCAATACCAAGCTGTTTTCAATACTGAAGCTCTGTAATAGAGTTTGAAGTCAGGGATGGTAAACACAGGACTACCAGCCCAGATATGGCACCACCCACAATGGGCTGCATCGGTTCCCATCAATAACCAATTAAGGAAATGCATTACAGCTGGATCTTGTTGAAACATTTACTCAGTTAAGTTTCCCTCCTTTTAGATGACTCTAGTTTGTGTGTCAAGTTGACATAAGACTAGCCAGAACAGTTGGGTTGTACTCAATCTGTAATCTTTCCCTTCTGTAATAATTACATGACATGTCAAATTGTCTTCTGAGATTTCTCTGAGATCATTTAGATTGAAAACATATCAACTTTATATAAAAAGATCACCTAGCCCAATGTGTTATGAAATGATAAGAAACTAATTAAAATGAAGGGGAATCAGGACACAGCCAGGCTTTATCTCAATGGAAGAACTTGGCTCTTTCAGAAAGGGTACCTCTAGGCACTCTGCATCGTGAGAAATGTTAGGATTCAAGTTAATGTAGCCATGATAACTTATGCAAGGTATAAGGTAAAGTAAAGTATTTTCAGATAACTTATAGAATCTTTTGCACACAAACACAAAACTAATGAAAGATCAGTAAAATAATGGCCAGTATTTTTCCATTATCTTGGATAGATTTGTACATAAATTTGCCCTATATAATAGCAGGAACCAAGATCTCCTTTCTCCTCATCTGAAATCCTAGGTTCAGAAACTTAGACTTCTATCCAGTTGAGAAATGAATCAGACAATATTTTGAAGGGAATGTCTTTTAAGAGGCAAATTTCAGGCAGGAGCTAAAATATTTCACTTCTTTAAGATAAGATTCAGCCCATTGCATTTTCTAAAGTTGATTAAGTGCACAAGGAACATGGTTCATCATTCTACATGTGTCCCAAATAACCGAGACAGTGCAGGCAATATTCCCTAGGAGATTTACTTAATCTAAATATTCTGACCATGTTGATTCAAAAAAGAAGAAAAAAAGAAAAGAAAACAGTTAAGCTGAAGGCAAGTGACTTGTCCCTACTGTGCATCAGAACTGTGAAGCAGAATTTTCAGCTTCTCGACTACAGTCTGTAACCACATTGGCATAAAAGGTGTCATTCCCCATGCTTTGCTTCCCTCTAGCAAAGCTACAGCAGCATGGGTAGGAGATACCACATGATATAATTAGGATGGCTCTATTTTGCCAAGCAGAAAACATCAAAAGTTAATGGAAACAAAGAAAATAGAAATCTCATACACTGCTTTTAGAAATGCAAAATAGCACAAATACTATACAATTTTGTGATCACTAAAAGGTTAAGCATAGACTTAAATACGATCCAGAGATTTTGCTCCTGAGTATATGCCCAAAAGAAATTGAAAGCTTACAACACTTACACATCCACAAACATTCGGTAACAAAAACGAAACAACGGAAGTGGCCACCCACAAATGAATGCCCAAACTAAACACAGCACACGCTTGCAGTTGACATTATCCAGCCATACAAAATGAACAGCATGCTGACACCCTTTTCATTATGAATGTTCCTTGGAAACGCTGTGCTACGTGGAATAAGCCAGACACCAAAGGACAAACACTGCAGGATTCTACTCTTTTGAGGTTCCTAGAAGAGGAAACTTCTTGGAGACAGAAAGTAAAATGTACCAGGAACTGAGGGAAAGAGAAGAAAACAAGTCATTTATAGTAAAGGTTCTCTGTGCAGAATGATAAAAAGGTTCTAGAAAGAGAAGGTCATAACAATTTTTTAAAAAATTCTGTGAATGAATGCACTGAATTGTATGCTTAAAATTGCTGGAGTAGTAAATTTTGTTATGCTTATTTTATCAGGATATCGATTATGGACTTAATAACTGTAACATGTTTTTTAACCAATGGGTTGAATTACAAATTGGTTAAAATGGTGTGGGTTTAAAGAAGATCAAACTCTAGTACAGGAGTTTTAGGATACAACAGTATATACAAGATGGAATCATTTAAATCTCTAAAACAACGGAACAGTATTGTTTGAAGACCTGGGGATTTGAAAAAAATGGGAACAAGGGTTTCTTCTATATATTCCCTCAACTCCCCAACCACCCATTCATAAGAAAACATGACCCTATAAGAAAAAATACATATCAATTAACAAAAGCTCCAAAAAGTGACTTTGGCCTGAGCAAGAAGGCCTTTATCATTGGGAAGTATTGATCACTAATGCCAAGACAGAATAGAAAAGTACATGAGTCCTTTAGTGTGGTTGTTAGAGACCCAATTCCTCCATCAGACTGATGGCTACCTCATTACATCCTTGCCACAGGTGAAACACCTATATCCCCTTTGACTTTCTCACTTCATCCCTCATCTGAGTGGGGATTCAGAAACAGTAGCAGAAAAGCATGGAGAAGTACAACTGAACTACTTGCTACTGTCTCTTTTTTGTCATGCCAAAAAAATGTTATCTTTCTGATAAGATCCTAAAGAACATGTGTAGAACAGCCTGCCTTAGATGAAAGTTTTTCCATCTACATGACTGCTCTCTTTCTACCACTTCCCTTAGACACGTGTGAGCAGAGTCATGAGCAAACCTCCTCCCTACTTTATAAGTTCTGAGTTGTATTACTTGCTAACATAGCATTTCTCAACGCTTAGGAAGACATTTATAAACCATTCCACCACCAATCATGGAGTGCAATGACCCAGTTTAGGGATTAGAAATAGACCTACCACTAAGCATGAGGACCGCAACTCTCTCTTCTTAAAATAAGAAACTGAGGCAGTGTGAATTGAAAAGACCTGCCTGGAGCCATTAGTGATAGGCAAGGAATTCTCTCTCAGACATCTCTGTGTTTTGGGTGGCTGTTCCCCAAGTTTAGAATATTCTTCAGTTGTGATCAAGAGAAACCTCACCCTTTAGCTAAGGAAGTGTGGCTTTAGTGAGTTGTAAGGGCTCCAAGTAGAGGGAGAATACGTTTTAAGCTCTTTGAGCTATTGACTCTGAGTCATCACTCAAGATAGTGACCTCCATTTAAATGACTGATGTCATGACAGCCATGACACATTTGAAACTCTTAAAATTTCATCAGACCTATGATGTATTGAATTTTACTGAAAACGGGGAAAATGCAAACTGTTCCAAAATGACATTTTTCTTTCCTTTGTGGCTGGAATTTGATAGATAATGTCCCCCCAAGAAATTCCAAGAGTTGTATTTTTTACGAAAGCTTGACTACTGGTGCAGATTTAAAACCTTGTTTCTTTTTTGGAAATCTGGTAGATATATGTCTCAGTTGAATGTGTGGCCTGGACTCCACAGTTAATATGATCTGTGATTGTTTCTCATCCCAATGAAGAAATATTTCAAAACACACACTTAGAAGAAGTTTTTGCTAAAAAGCATTGACTCCCCTCTTGGGCCCACAAAGTAACTAAAATGTATGATAAAGCTCTGACATCTTGGCTTTTATTCAGTATCTGCCACTTACTTTGGTTGAAGATACAGAGTTAAGACATGGTGCTTAACATCCCTCTTGAGTAACTGTGGAGCCCAAGAACAGTAGCACCCTCAGGACCAGCCAACTCCAGATGAGGACAAGTAACCAGGAGGACAAGGATGCCCCTGGAGCAGAAGGGATAATTCGTGTAGGAAACAGATTGTTCTTCTCAAACAACCATAGCAAATATGTTTCCAATAGTTTTCCTAACAAGTAGAGGATCTAGGTTCCTAGAGACTTAATCAAGGAATTGAAGTAGCTAGTATTAGCAGTTGGCAGTGATAAAGTTTTATTCACAAGATAAAAGCACAGTAGCAGTCCAAGGAGTGATGAGGCTGAGTGGGAGAAGGTTCAAGAGCTCCAAATTCCTTTTGAGTATGCTTATTTACTTATAAGACTAGACAAAGTGAGGTGCTTCTTCCCTGGGGAAAGGAATTGGATGGATTCTTATCCCAATTGAATGAAGGATTTTCATATAACTTTGGACAATCTATGCATGTACAAATCTATAGACACTATGCTCACTTGGCTTAAACATATCTATGCACCATCGTACATGTATGAGATGGCACGAAGTCTGGCACATTAAGTTAGGGCAGGACCAAGTGCCCTCTCCTCCATTAAGCCTGAGCATGGCATCCTACCTTCAGGAATGGATTCAATACACTTGTTTATACATCAGGGATAGAGGGGTAGATCATGGTCCTACTGCCTCGTGCCACACAGATTCCAAGCTTGACCACTGTCTCCCATATATGGAGGGCCCAGTTTGGTCTCATGGAGGTTACACAGTGGTCAATCTAGAGTTCCCGAGTTTCCACAAGCTTGGTTCAGCTGTCTCAGTTCTGGCTGTCCTGTTGCTTCTTTTATTTTCATAGAAATTATTATATTATTTTCTTCTTATTTTTTGAGATTATAATATAATTACATTTCTCCCATCCCTGACCTCTCTCAAAGCCTTCCCATATACTCTTCCCTACTCTCTTTCAAATTCATGGCCTCTTTTTTTCACTAGTTGTTATTGTACTGGTTGTTACTGAACTAGTTGTTATTGTTATTGCACATCTCTTGTCCATATATAATGTTACTTCTGTGTATGTTTTCAGGGTTGACAATTTGGTACTGGACAACTAATTGGAGTTTTCTTCCCTGGGGAGGACCACCTTTTCTGCTCTAAGCTTCCCTCCATTTCCTATAGTTCTTTCTGTAAGACTGAGGCCTTATGGGCCTTTCCCCATCTGCTTTATCATGACCATGGGTGTTGTCCTTGCTCAGATCACATTTGGGCAGCCATGTTGCTGAGAGTTTAGGGTATAAATTCCAATAATGACATACAATAATTATATAAATGTCATGCATAATTTCTCTAGGATCGAGACATAAATTTACATAATACTTATAAAAAGTAATTTTCGTAAGAAGAGATTTCTAGGGTATTAGATCAGCAACAATCAAAATATTGTTTATAAGGCATTTTATATCTAAAGCAGTTAGATTTTCATAGAATACAGAACCACTTTTTAGTAACATTTGCAAAATATTAGCTTTAAAAGGTCGAATGTCTTAAGTTTCCTATTATTTTTTCAGCCTTCTAACAGAATCAGGGCTCATTATAATTTCTGTTTAGATTTAAATCTTTTAATGAGCATTTTATAGCTCTGTTAAATAGGGGTATCACTCCTGTGATCCACATGAATCACTAGGTGGTAAGCATTTTAAATATTATAAAAGACATTTGAAAATGTGAATTTATCTAAAGGATTCCCTAAGGTCATTTTTAATGTCCTCATATAAAACTACAAGCAAAAAGCTTCCTTAAAAGTAGTGTTCTTAGTAATATTTACAAAATAAATTGGCTTACAGAACAAGATTTTATGTTTTGCTAAGATAATTGCTTATGATTCTGCTTTAGACTACTTAAAAACTCAGTCTTAGGGAAGTTACAACCATGATATCACAACAATATGACTGAAATCTGAACAAAGACACCAGTTGATGAGAAAATTAAAAGTAATTTTGTAATTATTTGTAATTATAAAAGAGGGAGAATTATCCTTTCACAGAGATGAAACACCTAAATAGCTTTCTAATCCTGTGATAAGCACATGTGTGTGCGTGTGTGTATATGTGTGTATATACATATATACATGTATACATGTATACATGTATACATATATACATATATACATGTATACATATATTTACATATATACATACATATATACATATTTACATACATACATATATACATATATACATATGCAGCCCTAAACAGACTCAGTTTAGTAGATTGCATTTATATTCTCTCTCTCTCTCTNCTCTCTCTCTCTCTCTCTCTCTCTCTCTCTCTCTCTCTCTCTCTCTCTCACGCACGCACACACATACACACACATAACAATAATAAAGAATAAGAGTCCAAGAATTTGAAAAGGAGTGGGGAGGGACATAGGAGGGGTTGGAAGAAAGAAAAGGAATGGGAGACGTGATGAAGTTATATTTTAATCAAATAAAAAAGAAGAAAACCTAGTTTTAACAAAGTCAAGTTACATCTACTTATATCCTTGTGTTAAAGTCATTAACAACCATCCCATAAACTATTGTTTTAAAGTAATTCTAGTCATCTAATACCCTACATATCCTCAGAAGCTGTTATATAGCAAACAGGCAGGGGGGAGGGTAGGTGTCAGGAAAGTCCAGTCTTCTGGAATTCAGGTCTAGAAGGTCTCTGGCCAGACTTAGATTATCATGGCTGGTCCCCACATTTCCACCTTCACAAGCAATGATGACAGGACCCAATCTTGGGTCCTGCTCATATCTATAACTGGGAATGTGTGGAGCTGTATGTTGGAATCTTATCTAAATATTATGCATACATGTAGAGAGTTGGAGATATGTAAATTTAATATCTGCAAGGTAATCAATGAGTGTTCTTTTCATACAATATAACTGGATTGCCAGTGTACCAAACAGCAAAAATTTTAACCTTTGTTGTTTTGAACCAATACCATTCAAATGAAAAACCTGGCATTTGAGCAGTCCTGCTACCTAAAATGTGGTCTTCATTCATTTGCTTTGACTAAGGAAACAATTTGTTGTTGTACATACAGGATACAAAAAATGAGAATATTTTTTATATTGAATCTATAGTATGCAGTGAATTGAATATATAAAATTTTAAAACAAAGTGAACAGCACTGTTCCCTCCAGTTCCAACAGGTCAAAATGTTTTGTGTGTCGACGTGGCATGATTACCAAATTAAATATTCTAATATTGCATCAAAAGTAGATGTGTGTGTGTATGATTTTTGTGTAGCTGTGGTACTGATTGCTGCAGACCCCTTAATTTGTTCATTGTATTTATGTTCCCCAAGTATGAAACCTTCTAAAATGCAGGGCTTATAATGTAACTTCACCAAGACAGTTTCCTCCAGAGCAATTGTACCATGACTGTTTGCTCTAAGCAAAGATGTGTCTAAACACTATGTGCTCCAAAAGTACCTCCTAATAATAGAAAATGTGAACATTGGTCACCTAGGAAGAACATGCAATCATGTACACACTGTGATTACTTAGAGAATTTTTCTCCCATTTGTACTTCAAAGATAAAATTAAGTGAAGATGCATGCATAAATATAACCGATTATTGACAAACCTTGCTATTTTAAAAATTTAAACCAAAATTCAAATGTATCTGTGAGAAAACACTAGTATGTCTCAATAGAAATGATGTTGACATGATGTTATTAATCATAATTATTATGCTGCATCCAACTAAAATAACTTGGACTGCTCTCAACTGTCAGACTTTTTGCAGAATTCTCACAATGGTTCTTCTAAGACATTATCACACTTTTGATCATCTCTGAACAAAGATAAAGAAATTCACAGAAAGGGACCCTAGCGAGTACTTTTGAACAGACTTGTGTTAAAATATTTGCTCTTATTGGTTGTGTTTTTGCGTTGTCCTTATAAAACTTTGCTACTGTTGTCTGTTGTTATGCTGCAAGATAACCTAAGCAGTAGAGTAGTGTTTTTGATATGCTGGGGCATTAGTCAGCTAACAGAGAGAAGTAAGTTAGGCTAAGCTCTCCCAGAGTCTGTTATATTTGTTTTCTTAGATTTAATTTAAAAAGTTTTAATTGGGCATACATGAATGTCTTTAGGGGTAGATATGTGAACATGAGTGCAGGTGTCTATGGGGGCCAGGAGTTGGAATTAATCAGATATCGGAGCTGGAGTTACAGGCAGTTATGAGGCTTCTGACATGGGCACTGGTTAACTTGACTGGGGTCCTCTGGAAGAGCAGTAAGCCCTCTTCATTGGCGAGCCATCTCTCCAGCCACTAGACTCCATTCTGTTACCCAGACTTTCCAATTCCAGAATTCTGACTGTTTGTTTTCTTTATTGCCTCTATTGCAGTTTTCAATTCTTAAATTGTTTGTGTTGTTTGTGCCAAATGTTTTATTATTTTTTCTTAGGTTTCATTAAGAGATTTATTGATATCTTCCAATTTTTTCATTTGTCATTTTCTCCATTTATTTAAGGGAATTTTTTCACTTCTTCTTCACAGTTATATTGAAGAGCATCTTCTTCTGCTTCTTCTGGGTTAGGATGTTTAGGTCTTCCGGTTGTAGGACCACCAGGTTTTGGTGGTGCCATATTGGTTTTTATGTTGCTGGATGTGTTCTTACATTGCTGTCTGCCTATTTTTTCCTTCAGTGGGCTCAGGTGGGGCCTGGGCTTCAGGAGATTCCTCTTCCTCCAATCTGTGAAGGTGGGGCCTGTGGCTTAGGTGGATGCTGATAAGGCTCTGGAGCTCCTCTCCAGGGGCAGCCTGGACCATGGCTCCAGTGGTCAAAGATGCAGTGGAGAATGGTCACAGGTATGTGGAGGCTGCTTGGGCTCTCTGGGGTTTGGTGGATGGGAGTAGGGGAACGGGGTATTCCTCTCTGGACAAGGGCCTAGAGAGCTGAGCCCTTTAAGCAAAGACCCAGACACTTACCTCTCCAGGGGCAGTCTGGGTCAAGGCTTAGGTGGTTACAGATGTGGTGGGGGATGGTAGTGGGCCTGTGAAGGTTGTTTGTGGACTCTGGGCCTTGGTGGGTAGGAGTCTAGACTCCTTTCTTAAAAGTCACTCCTAGTCCTCAGTTACTTGGATCTGGTAGAAAGAGGGTTTTATTAGCATTGATTGCTAGTCATCTGTCACTTCCTCCCTGACATGGGATCAGATTAGACCAAGAAGAACAGAGTTCTTCCTGGCAGTGAGGGACAAAACAAATGAAACCAAACCACAAGATGGTTAATTAGGAATGTCTTTAGAAAGTTGTTCAGACCCAGGGAAGTTGTCAGACAGCAAGAAGTTGTCAGAATCAAATAAAGTCATTCTTGAAGTGCTGGTTGGTACATGCTTGTAATCCTAGCACTTGAAAGGCCAAAGCAGGAGGATTGACAGTTTGAGTTAGCAAGACACTGTCTCAGAGCTAATAACAAAAACTTTGTTACCTGTACCTTCTCAAAAAAATAACTAATACCAAGGGGTTATGGATTTCCTTTTCTTTGTGTGTGTGTGTGTGTATAGTGTGCATGTATGTATATACATGATTGCATGCATATGGGCAGGTGTGTGGGTATGTGTACATGCATGTGGAAGTCCAAGAACTTACTTATTTGAGTCAGGATCTCATAATCAAACCCAGAACTCTCTGATATGTCTAGTCTTATTAGCCAGCTTTTGTTGGCAAAATCCCCTATCTTCATCTTCTTTGTCCAGAATTACAGATGGGTCACAATACCTACCTGGCATTTACGTGAGCTCTGGTGACCTGAACTCCAGTCTTGACACTTGCTGTCAGGCTCTTCAGCCACCGAGCCTTCCCCAAGCAATATTTCTTATGCAAAGTTACCTGACACTAACTGAATAGCTTCTAGCCTGTCAGTTCTATTCTGTTTATAATATTGATTCCAGTAATTTTTATACATGTCCAGCAAATCACTCCCAAATCCCTCAAAATTGATGTCTGGAAATGATCCGGGGGAAACTTTCACAATCCCAACAGGAGAGGAGATGTTCTAGAGACCCACGGGCACTTTCCTTTCACTACAAAACTAGTGAAACAGTAGACTCTAAAAACTTAAAATTTCCTAAAGAATCCCATGATGGAGGAAGAGAAAGCCTGAATACTGGTACTGGCCATGGGATGGGAGGTAAGGCTTGCCTTTCAGAAAAGGATTTCACATAGTTCTGAGAGTTTAATTCAACACATGTGCACTACTTAGCCCTTGTTCCATTTTTTATAAAGTGTAGCACTGTTGTCTAGAGGGAGAAAAACTAGACCTCATCTTCCTCCTACAATGGCAAAATCATAAATAAATCCAGTTCTTTAAAATGATCCTAATTTTAAAATACAGGTGGATTATTCAATTAGGTTAGTGAATCTAAGTGTTCTGACAACAATGTCGGTCTAGAAATGAGACTCGGGGATGAAATTGAAGGAGGGAAAGGGAGAAAATTGTGACATCAGCCAGTTAAGTGAAAAACTACATGGAGAATTAACACAGGTAAGTAGCTACAGACTTCCTCACAAGGATCCTTTCCCTTTGCCATTTCTTGGTCTTTATACCCATATGAGTCCATAAGTAGGCATTTATTCAGAAGCTCTTGCTATATGCGGAATCCTTTCCCAGGGCTTAGGAAAATTAATGATTCAAACACAAAACCTCTGACCAGGTAGAGCTTACATTTTAGTACAGTGTAGGATGAGAGAAGCAAATAAACAATAAAAACATAAAGACAGACATAAAAAGTTAATTTCAGAGATCAATAGATGCTATCAATCAATAATATACAATTATGGCCATTGGCAAAAAGGGAACAAAATAGTATGAAGGGGTCAATGCAGGACTTTTGAGGTGGACTTTATTAGTTGAATATAATAAAAATCCAAGTTACATTAAAGAGAGCAGAGAATTTATCTGCCCAAGAATGTAGATACAATAATACTGGGATATGATTGGGATTAAATGAGTAATTTAGGATCCAGGTTTGTGAGACCTTACCAATGGCAAATTGGATCCAGAAAAAGCTACATTCTACCTTGCCTAGCATCTAATATTAGCTGACTTAGACTCATTTTCCTTGCTGTCTTTTCCCCAGAAACCTGCCAACTTACTGAAAACAATCCTAGCAAGTTATAACAACTCATTCCTGAAGACAGCAAGGCTTCTTTGGGGAGTAGTAAATGGGTGGGAGAAAAGAGCATGTCTCAAACAGAATAGAATAGTTGAGCTCTACAACAACACATGGCTTCTACAGCCCAGCGTTGTCTTCCCAGCTAATTCAAAGTACCCTGCACTGACACGGAATTTTAGCTATGCTTGTATTAAGTACCAGGACCTGTACACAAGAAGAAACACACACATTCTTTCCAAACAGTTTTTTTTTTATGTTTAATTCCAAGTTTTATCGTATCTTGTCAAGTAATAAGTTTAATCATCCCAATATGACGAACATAAAATTATGGGAGAGTACATAATATCAGCACTAAAACTCCCATTTGGAAAGAACAGGAGACAAAGACCAGATACCTCCGGTGCTCATTATATTCAATATATTACTGAGCTAGAAGACCAAGACCTTGCCGCCCTGGTCCATAAAAAGGTCCTTAGACAAGTTGATCTTCCCTGACTCTTGATGCCCGAGCATAGACATTGATAACAAAGTTGGGGGCCATAGCTTATATCCCAAACTAGGTTCAGTCACTCATACTCAATAAGACAATTAAAAGATCCATCTTAACAGTGGAAAGCTAAAAAATAAAATAGATGTATTCAATGTGGTCACATTAAAAAGGGGAACAGAAAATATAGTATCTCCCCTAAGTATGAAGTAAGATTAAAGTTTAAATAAAGGACTAGAGATAGGCACACATAAACAGACACAGTCAAGGTACTGTCCTGCCCACCACTGACCCATCACTGTCTGGGATCCAATCTCATCCATTAATTTGGGCTATGGAGTTGTTATAATATAGGGATAAAAGTTTCCCCTCTGACTGGCACCTTTTTCCTATGCTGGGATGAGATTTCTGGAGAAAGCTCTATTTCTTTGAGTAAATTGTTTTCATAGTCTGATAGTCAGATTGAAAAGCATAAGATATTCTAAACTATCTCCTGCTAGACCAGTTACATGCCCCTGGACTCTCTAGATAAACCTGAGGCAGATTAGACTCTTCTTAGTGTAACAACACTGTATCCACTTATTGTTTGTATAATTTCCATACTGTTCTGTGGTATTTTTGTACTATTGCTTAACCACCAACATCAGAAATGTTGGCAAAATGTGTCTCTCAGAGTTGACCTAGTAACAAATTCTATTTATTGAGACTCTCTGAGTTTTACGCATTATACTATACATATCAAGGTGAAAGCTGAGGACATGCTGTCTTCCCAGACTGTAGGTGATCTTCCAAAATAAATAAATAAATAAATAAATAAATACCCTTAAATTACTAACTAAGTGAGATTTAATTCAGTAGCAGGCAGCTGGGGGTGGGGAGTATTCTGATATTCTCATGACAGCTTAATTGGACTGAACCTCATGGAAGATCGTGAAAGCAAAACAGTTATCAGAATAGGAATCCTGCCACTCTGACTTTCTACTAGCTCAGAATGGCTGTACCAGTCCAAAATTCTAAATCCCCCACTAAATAACCTTATGAAAAAGTAGAATGTTTTAGGAAATAGATATGATAGACTAGCCTTAAAAAAAATCCCTATTCACAACTCTTTGGTAGATATCAGTGAAGTGGAATGGGGAATCAGAGTGAGTCAGCATGAGAAAGACCAAGACAAAGTTCTTCAACAATTACTCTAGCCACCATGGCTACCATGACACTACTCTAAACTGGAAAGGATACTGTTATGTTCTACAGCTAATGAGAGCTGTATAATAGTGAAGTAGGATGAGTCCATTCCTATTTTCAGTGAGATACTGAGGACCAAAGTAAAGCCTGACCTCCCATTACAACTTATTATTTGTTCACTAAATTTCTCAAAAATAGTTTTTGTGTGGCTACCATTTCCCAAGCATGGAGTTGGGTATAGACTATAAGTCAATGTGAAGAACAGCCATGGTCTTCACCCTCATAGATGGGGAGTTGAGATTTAAAAGAAGAATCCTACAAAGTCAAACAAGTCACATAGTAAGTAATGTAGCTGATTCTATAGAAAGACAGAATCAAGATAGGTAATTATTCTAGAGATATTTGGTGAAGACATGTGCAAAGAAACATGTGACCTAATAGCTACAGTATTATTCCAGGTGAAATCTAGTCAGAATTTTCAAACTCTTCAGAAAAAGAGAAGTGCACATAAAGACAAATGGAAAATTCTGAGGCTGTAACCTTCCCACATCTGACTAATAGTATCATTTCCACTAAGCGATTCAGAGAAGAGCAAAACACACAAGAATATCTCTTTCCACTTGCCTCTGTGTTTTTTCTTCCAGGCATATTTTTATTATCCCTAAAGTCAGAAGAGGACAAATAAAAAAATCCTACAGTTTAGGAGTCCGAGGAAATAAACTTCCTCTTAAGCAAGTTTCTTTTCTATCTACCTCCGAATTATCATTTCCAACAACGTCCTATCTGCCTTTCCATGCCATGACACCTTCACCACATGAAATGGCCTCCACGTCTGAAAACAGCTGATAGGCAATGACAGCTGGCGTGTTCCCTAGAAATAGCTGGCCTTCCCTCAGATGTGACTTTCCATGAAGTCGCTTGCTGCCCCTCAGAGCAGATGACCTGCCGTAGAATTGTGTCCTCTCCCATGTCTCCCGGGTGGATGTGAAATTAACTGTTACTGAGTTTGTTGAAGTCACTAGGGCCATGCACAAAAAATAAATAGTTGTGCATGACTAAAATGAATAATCTATTATCAGATACATTTACATAATTAAGCTTGCTCCAGAAAATTGGCAGAGCACAGACTGGCAAAGTGACATTGCATAATATCGACCACGAAGCCCTGGAATGTGATTCTAGCAGAACACAATGAAGTCAGACCTCTGTGTGGACAGATGAGATAATGCATTAGCTCGGTGGCTGAAGACAAGCTACATGCATAGAATTTGTTAAATGTTTCTTCTTTTTGAACAGAATAATAAGACTTCAGACCAGGACAGTGGCTAGAGGCAGTGTATACTGACAGCAAAATGCCATGCTGACTCTCAGAAAATATTTCATTTCTGATATGTTTTTCAGCCTCTGGCTACACACACAACTACGCTTTGTATTATTTCTTCACTGTTTAAATAATCTAAAAGTGGTTCCCTTACCTACCTAATAGATTATAAAATATACAAAAGAGGAAAACATCCTACTGTGAGGCTATAAGAGGCCATCAGATACCCACTTCGTGACTGTGGGATCAGTGGTAGCCATGGGGTTGCTGTATGGGGTTCATCCAGAGGTAGAAAAGTTTTTCTCTGAGTTTTCCCTGTGTCGTGTCACAGAGAAACATCAAAGCCGCACAGAAACCTGGGGCTCCAGTTCATTGTTTCTTGTAGAAGAATTTCCAAGAGTGTGAGATGGCTGACAAGTGCTATGGGACTCTTCATAAAATATGTGTCTGGCTAAGCAGGCTTGGTAGTTTAAATCTAATTTGGATCTCATAATTTCTAGATAATGGTACTTTTAGGAAACGTGGCTTTGTTGGAGTGGGTATGGCCTTGTTAAAAGAAGTGTGTCCCTGTGGGGGCAGCGTTTAAAATTTTCTATGCTCAGGATACCACCCAATGTGTCAACCAACTTTCTGTTGTTTGCAAGATGTAGGACTCTTAGCTACTTCCAGTACCAAGTCTCCCTGCCACCGTCATGCTTCCCATCAGGGAGTGAATGGATTGAACCTCTGAAATTATAAGCAAGCCACCCCAATTAAGTGTTTTCTTGATAAGAGTTTCTGTGGTCATGATGTCTCTTCACAGCAATAAAAACACTAAGACAGAAGTTGGTGCCAGGAGTGGGGTATTGTTGTGATAGGCCTGAACAAGCTTTTGTTTGGAGTAATGTGGACTTTGCTACTTTGGGTTAAGAAAGCACTGGAATGCTTTAAGCACTACTTAATGGGTCATACTAGTTAAGAACATGGAAAACAGAGGTTCTAAGAGTTATTTGAACTCTTGGGGTCTCACTCAAGAGGTTTCAGAGGGAGAAAATTTTAGTATGTTGGCTAGAGAGTTGTCTAGAGATTTTTCTTGTCATAGTTTGATGAAGAAAGTGGCTGCCTTTTGCCCTTGTGCAAAGAGTTTTCTCTTTAATTGTTTCCATGGTCAAGGTGTCTCTCCACAGCTATGAAAATCCTCACAAAGACAACAGGAAAGTCAGAATTGCCTCTCTCAGTACCTGCACAAAGAAAACCCATGATTTCTATGACTTTCCTACAAGATGTGGGACGAAGAGAAGAAGAAAGAAAGGAAACTTCCAGCAGAGGAAGATAGATCAGGATAATATAAAGACTGTTGTGATAGACTAACGGGAGGCACCATCCTCTGCAGGAGGCTACCTGTTAGGAATGCTAATTATTGATTCCACTTAGAAAGACTCAGGTGCAAATGCTACAAGGCCAAGCCCTTGAATTATGCCATTCATCTGAAGTCCCAGAACATCTGAAATATTGAGTTGTGTCATAAGCATGAAAAGAAAAAGAGTGAGCCAATAAGAGATAACACCTCAAAAGATAAGGTTGCAAACAGGTTTTCCTCTCTGGACAGCAGACACTGATCAAAGCAGGCATCATGACCATTTTAACAGCCATTTCAGTCGACGGGTAGACCTGGGCAAAAGGGCTGACAGGATTACATCTGAAAGGAAGACTGTGGAATCTTGGGTGTGACGATAACACAAGCATCTGGGACTGTGCAAAATAGGAACAGCTGGAGAACCACCATAACCGGGCTGCCCATGCATGCTTAAGCATTACTGGAGCATAAATGATGATGAATGATTATATATAATTTGCTATAAAAAGTGTTGTCTTACATTTGACAAACATTCACTGTGTGTCAGAATTAGTTATATCATAAAGATGCTGAGATGAACAGTTCAAAAACAAGTAGTCTCATAAAGTTTACATCCCTACAGCAGGCAAAAGTTAAGAACACTGAACGTCATCCTGGCAGATTCTAAGGAGTGATGCTAGAGGAAGAAGCGTTAATCATAAAGGGTAGAAGAGTAATGTCCTTGTTAGCTTAGTGAAGGCCTCTCTGTGCAAGACACATTTAAGCTAAAGGGAAAGACACAAAGAAGGGACTAACAGAGAAGAGTTTAGAACGTATGTGAGACTGAAAGAAATGAGACGCCAAGGGAACCAAGGGAGCCTGGAAGGGGTTAGCTCTGAGGAGAAACTCTTTGTCCAGCAGAGATCTTGAGACAGCTGTCACATTACCCGTTTTCAAAAGCACTCAATTAAGGAACATTAGGACTAACCAGAATTATTTTGAAGCTAAATGGTGTGCACAATTATTTAATTAAAACTTTTGTCATATAACTGTATCTCCCACTATGTGAGGTTATTCTATTAGAGAAATGGGGCAGACCATTAACTTGTGAGAATCTGTTCTGGCTAGTTTTATGTCAGCTGGAATCATGCTAAGTCATCTGAAAGCAGGGAACCTCCCTTAAGAAAATACCTCCATAAGATACAGCTGTGGGCAGGAGGACATTTTCTTAGTTAGTGATGGCTGAGAGAGGACCAAGCCCATTGAGGGTGGTGTCATCCCTGGGCTAATGGTCCTGGGTTCTGTAAGAAAGCAGGCTGAGCAAACCATGGGGAGCAAGCCAATAATCAGCACTCCTCCATGGCCTATGCATCAGCTCCTGCCTCCAAGTTCCTGTTCTTAATTCTTTTAATGATGAATAGCAGTGTGTACGTGTAAGCCAAATAAACCTTTTTCCCACAACTTCCTTTTTGGTCGTGGTGTTTCATTGCAGCATGGGAACCCTAACTAAGACGTAATCCATGTTTATATTGTGTGCCTTTTATGATACAGAACAAACTTAAAGTATACTATAGAATAATATCTTGGTTTTTAGTCCTTTATTAATCTTCAATGGTCAGGTAGGACAGAAATAAGAACACAAATTTCTCTGCAACTCTCCATCCATATGAACTAAAACTATTTTCTTTGGCCTGAGAGAATACAGCTCATTTCATCCAATGCCAGATAGTTTGTATAAAATTCTGAAATCAGAACCCCCAGGCTTGTTAAGTATCATGTTAAAACGCTTTCTGATCTGTGCAAACAACTTCTTGGTATCTGGTATTCTCTCTGTCTTGTTTTCCCCTTAGGAAAAAAGGGAAGTGGGAGATGAAATGATCAGGTTAATAAATTATATGAAAAGAACTCATCTATTCATCAAGATCAAAAAGGCTAATTAAGTGAGAAACACTGGAAGACAATGAAATTGATCTTTTCCTTTATGCTGCTAAAAAATTAGCATAAAATTTTAAGTCCTGGGCCAAAGAGAATTCTGAATTGTTAGGAAAGGAAATGAGACAGAGATCTAAGTCTTCTGTAGAACATTTTATTGCTGCTTTATGGGAAGCATAATCTTCCATTGGCTATGAAAAATGCAGCAGAAGCCTCCTGAAGTAAACTGAATACAGGAGATGAGGAACTGGCCACTGGCACCAGTAAACTGAAAATTCTCAAATGGAATGGGAATTGTTTTTAATGGAATAATACTAAAATCCCGTAGAGCTCTGAGAGAGCCCACTACATGTGATAGGCAAGCATTTTCAAATCTTCCTTTTTCCCCTGCCCTTTGGTAAAATTACAAAAAGCAGTTTCTGTCATGTTCTTCCTGTGGCTCTAAATTAAACTTTTAAGTTAACTTTAATGTCAGTTTTCTGATTAAAACCAGGTATGCTGATTTATTGAATGTGTTGACGGACTCGCAAATCGAAGAAGAACCCAAGAATGTGCCAAGATGTCTGCCTAGGATGGTATCTGAACTCCCCTCATTTGTGTCGAGCATGTAGATTCCCATGCTCAGAACTACCAACAGGCATATGGTATTGAAAGGGTTAATGAGAACAGTATAATGTGATGATCTGGAAGTGGGGTTTGCCCTATGCCTCTGCATAGTAGAAAATCCAGCCAATGAAATATTCTAGCAATCTTTCATTTCTTTTACTACAGGACCTTAAATGTCCACAAATACTGCAACAGCAGTGTTGAGAGTCCTCTTAAAGAAACCGTATTTCCACAGCTTAATTTTCCCTCCAGTAGCTTTGGACCACACATCTTTGATATCTTTGGATTAACCTGTTAGCATGTGGCTCTTAGCATGTGGATACTAGCTCCCGTATTTCATTCTTCAGCACTGACATATGCTGTGGGTCAATGGTCTGTATCCTGTCACTTGTATTTTAAATAAAAGCTGATTGACCAGTAACCAGGCAGGAAGTAAAGGCAGGGCAATGAGAATTCTGGGAAGAGGGAAGCTTCAGTCTGTAGTAGTCACCCAGACAGAGGAGGGAGCCAGACACGGAACAAGCAAGATGTGACTGCCTCACTGAAAAAGGTTTCAAGCCATGTGCTTAACACAGACAAGAATTATAGGCTAATATAAGTTAATAAGAAACCTGAGATACTAGGCCAATCAGCTTATAAATAATGCAGACCTCTGTGTGATTTCTTTGAGACTTAACAACTGTAGGACCAGGCAGGACAGAAATCTCAGCCAAAAGACATATTTTAGGAGGTGCTACCACAAGACCTAAACTTCAGATTGGAGTGGCGGGAAAGAAACTAAAAACCTGGACCTGGTCTTTCTATCTGTGTCCTTCTCCATAATCACACAAGAACACTTACAGTCTGGGGGGTTTTGATTTCTCTATTGTTCCTGAGTGTGCACTATTCTATTACTGCCTTAATTAATGAAACCCTCAGCTTTGAAAATAGGTCATAGAGGGAATACAGTGTGGTTTTAGATGCTATAGAGATAAGGCCTTCTGCATTTCTGGAACTAGCAGACAAAAAAAAAAGCAGTTCATACTTAAATGACAACTAACTTTGAAACTGAAATCTAAAAGATTAGTAAAATAGATCATCACTGTCTTTGTGGATACTCACCTTTCAGGATGTTTAATAATGTTTGTTTTATACCTGAAGGGGTGTGTATGTGCGTGTGTGTGTGCTGGGTGTGTGTGTGGACCAGATTGGCCTTGAACGCTTGGAGAATTGGGATCCTCTGCCTTCCAAGTTTTTAAGTCCTAGACATAAAATAATTCTAACTTGGTTAAGGAGGCGGGGGGGGGGGGGCGAGAGACAGATCTGAGTCTTTTGCAGAACATTTATTGTTCCTTCATGAAGAATGTTGCTCCATTTCCAATGAACGTTGTTTGCAAACGCCTCCCAAGGTGCACAGCATAGGTGGTGGACATACTTTCTCTCAAAGGGAAAACTGAGTTATAAAGTTTAACTTGCCTGTCTCACGTCCCCAGTGTGAAAAGGGTGGAGAAGAGAAGATGGACAGATTCACCAGATCTCCCCTCTACGTCATGATCTATAGGACCCAGATAAGCCAAGTGAAAACTGGAGAATTGTAGATGGCATTTCTCATATGTTTGGTTTCTCTGAAGCTCATGTTTATTGCTCAGAGCTACCGTGAGACATTCCCTGCCAAATAATCAGGCAGAGTTTCGCCTGATATTTGTTAAATAAGTCTTCCCTGCTAGCCTACAGCCAAATGTAAATAAATGCAATGGGATGTATTTATTTATAAAATGGAACCATGCCAAAGAAACTAGCGTGAAGATAACTTCCAGGGGACTTAGACTAATTTGCAACTGCTCATCCTATGTTTGCTATGCATTAAGCATGTCTGTATCTGTTCTAAAGCTAAAAGTATCTAAAAAATATATTATACTATTTGATATATTATCCTCCTGAAGTCTAATGAACAAATTTTATTACTTTTATAACTACTACATGTAAACAATCATGATTATTAATTTTTCCTAACTATCTTATGCAATACTCTAAGATCTCATAATTGAATGATATTATTAGGCTTTGACACCAATGCACAATAATAAATTAAAATGCACCATGGAACAAAATGCTTGTTAGTTTCCCTTGATGAAGCATAGAATGGCATTAATTCTAGCATAATAACTTGGTATTTAAGTTGATTTCCTTGCTGTTTTTATTGAGACAGTATCCTGCTATCACCAATTGGCATTGAGAGCTTATATTAATAGGAATGCATAGTTTAAATTCTGCAGCCAGCACTATTGAGAAAAAGGCAAAGGTAGCAAGTAAATCATCTTATAATCACATCCTACTAGTTATTAAAATGCCTGTGGACTGAAGAAATTTAATAAACAATTTTACAATTCACTATAGTGTGTAAGAAATGCCTTGCTAACACTCAGGTTCAATTGGCTTTCTCTTTTAGACATTATCTGATTAGGAGACAATATTCTCTGAGTCTATATATACAACCACGAGTCCAGCTGAGGACATATCGAAAATGTCACTGGAGCTTCAATAAGAAGAGAACTACTGGGCCAGAGAGATTGGCCAGCAATTAAAAGCACTGAATGCTCTTACAGAGGAACCAGATTTGGTTTTCAGCACCATATAGAATCTCATAAGCATTTATAAGACCAGTTCCAAGGGATCTGATGCCCTCTTCTATGTCAGGAGGCACCATATGCATGTGGCATACCTTCATGAAAGCAAAACAGTTATACACATAAATAAAAAATAAAAGAAGTATAGAATTACATTATAGTACCCTGTTCATTCATTATTTGGGAAATGTTTATCTTCAGTTATACCAGTTCTATTTGCTAAATATTCAAACACCAATTTGGGTGAAATCTGAAGCCTAAAACTGACCAATTCCTGCAGTCTACCAGTCTTATGGAAAAGGGTTTGGAAGAATCTCAAAACCCTTTATAAAACTTGAAGGTAGAAATCTAACAGCATATAAAATATCATGAAAGACAATTGGTGATTTTGAGTAAGTTTCCCATGCTCCAGAAGAGGGCCCACACCCATGCACATATGGGCAGCACTAACTAGACTTAGTGGGTTAGAAGAAAAAAGAAGAGGAGGAAGGAGGAGAAGGAGGCAGAAGAAGGAGAAGGAAAAGGAGGGAAAAAACAGAAAGAGAAAATGAGAAGGCCCATGTTGCAGGGAATGGAGAGGTGTTGAAGAGGGAAACGGGGAGTAATGTTCATAAATGATCACACACATTACTGTACAAAAATCTCAAAAATAAAGAAAAAATTTAAGGTGTAGTAAGATGTATGGCTGATGAATGAGATCACCTGGACCCAAAACATTTTGTTCTGATAGCAGCTGGGCAGCCTGTGGAGACTTAGGGAAACCCTTCTCATTCCTGTGACAATGACATCACCTGTCTCACACTGCTTGAACATGAAGATCACAACACAGACTCCAAAGTTTTCAGCTACTTAGAACTGTCCTGAATCTTAGAATCCATTGTGTGTGTGTCTGTCTGTCTTTTTGTCTGTCTGTCTGTATCTCTGTGTGTGTGTCTATGCATGTTTGTGTAAATGGAAGTTTCTGTCCTGCCAGTCCCTCAGCTATTCAATCCCAACAAAACACACAGAAGCTTATATTAATTATAAACTGGTTGGTCTATTAGTTCAGGTTTATTATTAACTAGCTCCTACAACTTAAATTAAACCATAATTCTTATCTATGTTAGCCATGTGGCTTGGTACCTTTTATCAATGAGGCATTCTCATCTTGCTTCCTCTGCATCTGGCTGGTGACTGACTCTGCCTTTCCTCTTCCCAGAAATCTCTTAGTCTGGTTGCCCTGCCTATTCTTCCTGCCTGACTACTGACCAATCAGTGTTTTATTAAGATGAGTGACAAACTTTTACAGTATACAAAAGCATTTCCCACAGCATGTTTGTGTTTGTGTGTATGTCTGTCCATCTGTCTGTGTGTCTGTATATGTTTGTGTATGTGTGTGTTAGTCTGTCTGTCTTTCTGTCTCTCTATGTGTGTGTGCATTGTGTGTGTATATATGTTTTAGTCTGTCTGTCTGTGTCTGTGTGTGTGTGTGTAGACAATTCAGAATGATGCAAAAGTATGGCCATTATCTGCTTCCTTCGATTCTTTAGACCCCTCTGGCTCAGTAGTGAATATGCTGAAGCCAAGCTATTAACCTCAGTAATTATATGACAACAGGAAGAGCTTGAACTGTTGGGTCAGTGTGGAAAATGAAAAGGCACACTGTTGTCTTAGCCCCCGAGCAATCTTCTGCATAGACTTTTTCCATTTTTAATTTCCCAAGCTTTCTGGTTTATGAAGGTGTTAAGTCAGTTTACATGTGTCCTATAACAAAATAATGAAGCTTCATGAGATCAGTTACATATAATTATATTTATCTCATTTTCCACAAAGCTAACATAGCACTACCTTAACAAAGTAGTTTTCATAAAAGTTTGAAATCATTTCCAAAAAGATAAGAGATACTAAAATGAACTAGATTATACCTGGGAGGCACTGAAGATAATGGTAGCTTCAAGATCTGTCTGTTTGATTACCTGATTCTTTATATCCAAAATAATGTGGAATCTGCTGAAGATGGCACGAATGATTGACACATTCCATTCTAAGCTGATGCAGAGAGCACACCTTCCTTAAATGCAGGCTATTGCAAGGGAGAAAAGAAAGTTAAGCATCAGAAAGAGGATATAGGACAAATTCATGCAGCTCTGAAAGATAGAGCACAGCTGCATTGCTCCAGCTCACGCCTCGCATTCAAAGACCACCAAACTAGCCATCAGTGCACAGATCACCAAACTAGCCATCAGTGCATAGACGACCAAACTAGTCATCAGTGCACAAAGTAGAAAGAAGGAAACGTGACCCTGTGAAACTTTGTGCAATATACTTTTTCTTTTTTATAAATCAGATAGCTAGACTTTTTGAAAAAAATAAAAATAGAGCCTTTTGAAGTACTGCAATGTGATGTTAATTTGGATTTCTTTTATATGTTCATACAATTCTTTAATGTTTGTCTTCATTAAAGATGATGTTAGTTTATTTGCATGCAAAAATTGCTACATTATTTCACACAGAGACAAAAGGTGAAGATTTAACAATCATCTAGCTTATTTTATTCAATAAATTCTCCTTAAATTACTGCCTATTACCCTCTGAGTTGAGTTAGACTAACACATAAAACCATGTCCTTCCTCAAGGAGATTACATCACATTGAGACATGGAGGATATATGCAAATACAGGGTTCTGGTAATGCAGTTTGTGAAAATACTCCATCTAATACTCCATATAAGTTAAATAGCTAGAAATACATAAAGTTCAGATAAGATGAGTGGGAAAGGAAGAAGAATAACAGAACTTTCCACACAGCATTATAAATTTGTCTTAGGGTTTTTACTGCTGTGACACAACACCATGACCAAAGAGTAATTTGGGAAGGGAATGGTTTATTTGGCTTACCCTTCCACATCATACTGCATCATTGGAAGAAGTCATAACAAGAACTCAAGCAGGGCTGGAATATGGATGCAGGAGCTGATTCTGTGGCGATGGAGGGGTGTTGCTTACTGGCCTGCTTCCCCTGGCTTGTTCAGTTGCTTTCCTATAGAATCCAGGACTAGCAGCCCAGTGATGGTACCAACCACCATGGGCTGGGCCCTCCTCTACTGAAAACATTGAAAAAAATGCTTTACAGCTTGATCTTATGTAAGCATTTCCCAACTTAGGCTCCTTCCTCTCTGATGACTCTAGTTAGTGTTAAGGTGACACAGAAAGCCAGCCAATACAACTTCCAGATGTTTCTAAAAATAGTTATTCATTCATAATATTTTATCAACCAAGATGAAGGCCGTAATTTTAAGAGATATGTGTGACTCAAGGCTTACAGAACTCTTAGTCATCTTTCAAGACCCAACACCATTGTAAGGTGCTGAAATTTTCTGATTCCCTCAATGTTAATTATAACTAATTTATTCCATTTTATAGTCTATTTATTATGATAAAAAATCACCTGCTCATTTTATACCCTAACATTTTGTATGTCACAAGCTCCTAAAAAGAAACATTTTTCCACATTCATCTTCACCATAACCACCCACTTGGCACTAGCAATTGCTTAAATATTAAATGAGCCCAAGATCAATCTTCAAGGATTGGGGAATGCTCTAAATGTAATCCATTCCTTCTCCACTTTATACTGTGATATTGTTTGTTATAAAAGACTGAAATAAAATTGGAGCCAAAAGTGAGGGGAGCTTAGAGAATAGGTTTATTTATTCTCGAACTTTCTATCAGAAAGTGAAACTTCTAAGCTCAGAACTGACACAATCGATTAAATAGTCTAAAGAAGCTGATCTTGAATTATTTTTAAGGCTCTCAGCTCCATTTACACACAAAAAAGGAGAAAAACCAGGTAGAGACTAAATATGTTAAGTCAATATCAAGAATCAATGTCAACCCATTTCTTTGCCTTCAGTGGCCGATCATTTTCATTTCCCCCTGAATTGCTCAAGTGAAAAGATAAAGTTTGTAGCTCACTTTCCCTGTGGGTGTGCAGACTAGGAATCAGAGAGAAATTCTTACTGCATTCACACATACCTCCCCAGAATTCCGAGTTCCAAAATACTAGGTAACTATAGACGAAGATGTATTGTTTCTATTATGTGTGGTTCAATGAAAAGAGCAACTAGACACCAGGAAGTGCGAGTTTCCTCTTCCTCGTTGTTACCTTGTACAAGCTGTGGGGCCCAGGTCAGGTCATTTATTTCCTCACTCAGTTGACCCACTTATACAATCTATTTCCTTCCCAGTGCTGTTACTTTATGACTCTAACGGTGAGGTCTCTCCTTAACAGCTATTGAAATAAGAGCCAAGGAGCTGGGCTGACAATATTTTGGTCTGACTCGGTTTTCCAGCCCCCCCCCCCCCGCTTTTAATTTCTCCCATATGAGGCTTTATGTTAGAACTGCAGCGTGCTTCTGCATCCAGCTCTTTTCTTCTGAAAGGCTTTGCAAGCCAATCAGTGGTTTGTATTTTTCTCACTGTTTGTAACTCCTTAGGAGCTGAGAGAATAAAACAGGAAATTTTATGCATAAAACAGGAGAGACAGCTCTGTATGGACCTCAATTGAATTATTAAATGAGCCAAATTAGCTTCACCTGGTTTTGCCTTTTCCCATCCACTGTGCATTTTTGCAGATTCAGCCCTCGAGATATTATTTTGCCTAGTCTGCATTGCTCTTCATGTAAATCCATTAGTGGAACAGCAGTCTGCAGCTCCACTGTCTGCCCGAGCCTAACATAATTAGGCTGCGTAAAATTCAAGAAAAGGGGCCAGTAGAGTGAAGTACAGGTTAAATACAATACCTAGATTCAAATTGATTTCAATGAAAGTAACTTTTAAAATGCCAACCAAGGAATATAAAGAACTTCTCCTACAGCCTCCCTTCCTCACCCCATCCTTCAATCTCAATAGCCAACAGTGGATGCATTTTCTCCCTGTAAATGCACTGGCCATGGCCAGGAAATCAGGTAGGAAACCTACATTCTCCTTCCAGTCCACAAATTCCAATTCTCCAGTTTCATTGCCAGCCCTGTATCAAAATACCTGCAGGAACCTACCTTCTCTCCCTTCCTCCATTCTCTGTGGCCTCCCAGCTTTCCTCTCTCCTGTGGACCCTCTCAGACCACTCCTCTGCCCTTCTACAACATCCCCATTACTGTGTAGCATTTCCGAAAACCAAGAAACAAGTTCTACTTAGGAACCAAGGGCCCACATCTTGTAGAGACTCAGAAGCCCTCTCTACCAGGCAACACACAGCCACCACACTTTCCTAAGAACGAGAAAGGGCAACGGAAACCAAGGAATGGAAAACTCTCCCAACAAAGACAAGACCAGATGTCAGCACTTAGAATTACAACTATCCAAATCCAGAGGCCTAGACATTAGCGTAAAAACACAAATAAATAGCAACCAGGACATTTTGCCTCCACTGGAGCCTGGTAACTCTACCACTGTAAGCCCTAAGAAATGCAATATAGCTGAAGCACAAGACAAGAACTTCAGAATAACTTTTATGAGTATGTTAGAAGTCCCTAAAGATGATATGAATAAATCTATTAGCAAAATATATGAAAATGTAAACAGTGGAATGAAATAAAACAAATAGTTCAAGATGTGAATGTGGAAATAGAATCAATAAAGACAACCCAAACAGGTAAAACTGGAATTTAAAATTTTATGAACTCAAAAAGGAACCTCAACAACAAAATACAAGAGATGGAATAGAGGATCACAGGTATTTGTTGACAGAGGTTTCTGTCTCACCTAGTCCCGCAATAAATACATAGAAACTAGATTATTTGCAATACTCTTTGTCCAATAGCTTAAGCGTATTGCTAGCTAGATTTTACATCAAGAAATAACCCATTTCCATTATTCTATAATTTATCATGAGGCTTGTGGCCTACCGGCAAGGGCAAGGTTCCAGCTAGCAGCTTGTGTCTTTCTCCTCTAGTGGCTCCATAGCATCTCTTGACTCCGCCTTCTTTCTCCCAGCATTTAGTTTAGTTTTCCCCATCTAGCTCTACTCTTTTTCCCTATCACAGGCCAAGACAGTTTCTTTATTAACCAATGGTATTCACAGCATACAGAGAAGAATCCCACATCAGGCAGTGAAGATAAAATAGAAGAAAGGGATACCTCCATCAAAGAAAAGGTTAAATCTAAAACAAGAAAAAAATCCAGGAACAAAACATCTAGAAAATATGGGACACTGTGAAAAGGCCAAATCTAGAATAACAAGAATAAAGGAAGATGAAACTCAGGTCGAAGAGTTTCAAATGGAAAGTGTTTTCAACAAAATAGTGGAAGAAAATTTCCCTAACCTAAAGAGAGAAGGTTCCTATTGAAATATAACAAGCATACAGAAATGAGAAATGAGATGGAGAGAAGAAATTCCCCATGACACACAATAACAAAACCACTAAATTATGTACAGGACAAAGAAAGAATATTAAAAGCTTCAAGGGAAAAAACAAGGTAACATATAAAGGCAGACCTAAGGAGCTTCAATGGCCAGAGAACATGGTATTCTGAGTCCAGGATATAGAAAAGATATACATGCCCCAGTAATAAAAGAGAAAATAAATCTTTAACCTTCCACTTGTTCTATCTGGACCTTCAGCTAGTTGAACTGTGCCTGTCTATACAGGGTGGGTGAGGACAGATATGCTTACTAATTTAAAAGTCAATGCCAATGTCTTCTGTAAATGCTCCCAAAGCAAGCAAAAATGATGCTTTACTAAATTTCAGTGTCCTTTAATACAGTTAGTTGATACTTAAAAACCATTCGTCATATCCTTTGCTTTACATCTATTATCTACTTACGAGTGAACACATACCATGTTTGTCTTTCTGGGTCTGTGTTACCTCACTCAGGATGTTTTTTTTCTAGTGCCATCCATTTGCCTGAAAATTTCAAGATGTCATTGTTTTATACCACTGAGTAGTACTCAACTGTGTAAATGTACCACATTTTCTTTATCCATTCTTTAGCTGAGGGGCATATAGACTGTTTCCAGGTTGTGGCTATTACAAATAATGCTGCTATGAATATAGTTGAGCAAATTTTCTTGTTGTACACATCTGCATTCTTTGTGTAAATGCTCAAGAATGGTATCGTTTTCTGAGAAACTGCCATACTGATTTCCAAAGTGGCTGTACAAGTTTGCACTTCCACAAGCAATGGGGGCGTGTTCCCCTTATTCTGCATCCTTACCAGCATAAGCTTTCATTGGTGTTTTTGATCTTAGCCATTCTGACTGATTTAAGATGGCATCTCAGAGTCATTTGGATTTGCATTTCCCTGATGGCTAAGGATATTGAGCCTATAATCCACAACCCCAGAAAAGCTAGGTAAAAAGAGAGAACCCTAAAAGAGACATTCATGGACAACCCTGGGAAGGGGAAATAGACAATAACTCCTGAGAAAACTGGGGGGAAGACTAGAAAGGAGGTAGAAGGGGAGGGAGAGAGTAGAAGGGAAGGGGAAGGAGAACATTAGGGAACGAGATGGCCAAGATGGAGGAAGGACAGAGAGGGACAGCAAGGAAAGAGGTATCTTGGTTGAGGGGGCCATTATGGGGTTAGCAAGAAACCGGGCACCATTTCCAGGAATGCACAGGATAACCCCAGCTGATGAGATCCTAAGCAATAGTGGAGAGGATATCTGAACAGGCCTTCCCCTGTAATCAGACTAATAACTACCTTAATTGTCACCATAGAAACTTCATCCAGCAGCTAATGGAAGCAGATGCAGAGATCCACAGCTAGCACTGGGCCAAGCTCCCAGAGTCCAGTCGAAGAGAGGGAAAAACAATGTACGAGCAAAAGGGTCAAGACCATGATGAGGATAACCACAGAAAGAGCCGACCTGAGCTAGTGAGAGCTTACTGACAGCAGGGGAACCTGTACAGGCCCACACTAGGCCCTCTGAATATGGGTAACAATTGTATTACTGGTGCAGACTGTGGGACCACTGGTAGTGGAATCAGGATTTATCCTTAGTCTTTGTACTGGCTTTTTGGAGCCCATTCCCTCTGGAGTGATACCTTGCTCAGCCTAGATATAGAGGGGAGAGCCCTGGTCCTGACTCAATGTGATGTGCCAGACTTTGTTGACTCCCCATGGGAAGCCTTACCTTCTCTGAGGAGTGGATGGGGGTGAGGTTCTTGGAAGGTGAAGGGAGCTGGAGGAGGGGAGGGAGGGGGAACTGGGATTGGTATGTAAAGTGAGAAAAGATTGTTTTTAAAAAAAGAAAAATATTATTCATCATAAATAAAATGTTTAATTTACCAATTTATCTGAAAAGCTCATTGTAAGTACTTTTAGTCTTATGAAGTGAGATTGTAAAGAGCTATAGAAAAGCATCATTGGTTTTTTTCCCTAACTAAGCTGCAGGCTGCAGAGTGAACGAGGAGTGGTTTTCATCACTTTCTGGACAGCACCAAATAACTGACATCTGAAAATAAAAACTAAATATTACTCATTAACTTCTTGAAAAAATGAACAGAAGGTTTTATATGAACTAAATATTAGATGAGATTGATAACTATTACTGTTTGTCAAATGTAGCTATGTACAACACATGATTTAAGGAGATATATGTATATGTACATATATATATATAGGAGTGAAGTATCATAACACATATGTCAAAAGAATTAAATAAAAATAATTCAGCTGAGAAAAGGAAAATGTGAATAAAATATTAATACCTATTTTGATGATTAATTTTCTGTGTCATCTTGACCAAGCTGGAAGATGCATAAATATATAGTTTATAATATATAATTTCTTAGTGTGCTTGTGAAGACATTTCTAGATTCAGTAGACTTGGTGAAGAACATCGCCCCTTACCAATAAGAATATGTGTCATCCAGCTGATGAAAGACATGCATTTCTCTCCCTTATCCTGATCTCTAGTACTGACGGTCCTGATTCTTGAACTCTCGAATTCTGGGGTTTATATCCATGCCCCTCAATGCACCCTCAGCCCACCAAGTTCTCAATCTTTGAGGCTCAGATTGACAGTCGTAACATGGGAACACCCTGGCTCCCAGGTCTTTAGATTAAGGTGGAAACAGTTCATTTGAATACATGGTTTTCTAGTTTATAATTAGCATAAAGTGACGTTTCTTAACTTTCACAATCACATAAATTGATTACATTGTGAACGTATGAGTGTGTGTGTGTTTGTATGTGTGACTGTTGTTGTTATTGAGTCTGGGGTCAGACCATGAATAATTTTTAACAAAAAAAGAGGGCTTTATTCATGTACTGGCACCAGGTCTATACCCAGGACTCAAGATTACTGAATGCAGCACCCAGCTGTTTCCAAAGGCAAAGGACACAAACTTACATTCTGTTTAGGTACAAACAGAAGGTCCTCTCATGCCAATAAGCTTTTGTCCACAGAAGAAATAGAAGTTTATTGCAGTCATCCAAATCCAAGCAATTATAAAAATTAACACTTAGAGGCTTTGAACGTTTGGAAGTCCATTCTTGCTTTATATTTCTCCTAAGCACAGAAATTTTAGACTTTAAACATAAAGTTAGTTGTCAATATAATGTTAGCCATCACATTCTCCCCTGTAAGGCAAATCCTGACTCTGTGGTGGGTACCTGCTCTTATTGGGTCTTCGTCACTTTCAGCTTCCCAAGCATGAGCTGATGTATCAGGTTGCAGTATTTATAAGGTAGGGCCAAGCACACGCAGCAGAGCAGAGGGCGATTGTTGTGGGAGATTCGATCGCACTGCGAACCCTGAGTTTGCATTTGCTTTAATTAAATAAAATCAACCTTACATCAGGAGGTGGAGCCAGCAACTTGACAGAAATTAATCACAGATAGTCAGAGGGAGTCTAGGATACTGGAATATGGATAGAGAGACACACAGGAAGTAATAGGGAGGGATTTGAAGGGTAGTGGTCTTTTTTGGTTTGGCAGAGCAGAAGGATGCTCCCTTTCTGAGACGATGACAAAGAGGGAAGGTCAGCTGGTTGTTCTTCACCTCTCTGAACTAACAGGTTTTCACCCCAGCCGCTGACTCCTGAGACATATTGATAAATAGAATGATAGAAATTTAGTTACAAACTATATTTGGTGACAGCAACAGGAGGCAGTTCCAGTGGGACAAAAAAGTCTCCCCTGGCCACTGAGAAGAGGGTCAGTAACTGCAGGGCCACAATTACTGGCTGAAAGAGCAATAGATTCAGGTGCAGCCACTGCGAGGAGAGAAAAACAGCAGCTAATGGACCCGTGACAGCTGACAATAGAGGTATTAGCATTTCCTCACAATAGAGCCTTTTCCATCTCTGGGAGGTGTTTTCAGAATTTGGCAAGTTGTCCCCAATAATTTCTGAGTAATTTACATAGAAGCAACAACTTTCCCTCTAAAGTCGTACAGTGACCTCCTTGCTCTGCGTAGGGCAGGCACATGGAGCATTCTCACGCGTTGTAAACCCACCTCAGCTAACAAAGCCACCTGTCCTTTTAGCTAGGCAGTAGGGTTTTTTTTTCCTCTGATTTAGACAGATCTTGGGTTATTTGGCATCTTAGGATTTTGAAGTTAGTGTTAGTCTTTACTGTACCAGTGGCGCTAAGAGTGGCTCCTGCTGGTCCTAACCCTAAGCTTCTTATGAAGACTATGAGGAGGGGAATTGCGTGTTTTTCCTTGAACATGGAGGCTGGAAGGACTGGGGTCCTCGCAGACATGTGTTTTCTCCCTACTGGACCATTATAAATGTAGTTCCAGGGGAACAGGGATACCAAGGTCCAGCATTTCAGGGATCGATGCATCTGCCAAGAGGATGAGCAAGGGTGCAACCCATCAGCCCATGCAAACCAAACGGTTTCAACCAGCAGGTGAAGGAAGGAAGGTATCCCTGACAAAGTGGTCGGGAACTGGTGATATTCATGATAAGCTTGCACTTGTTTTTTTGTTTTTTTTTTACTGAGTATTTTTTTTAATTTATTTGTTTATTAAAGATTTCTGTCTCTTCCCCACCGCCGCCTCCCCTTTCCCTCCCCCTCCCCCAGTCAAGTCCCCCTCCCTCGTCAGCCCAAAGAGCAATCACCTTGCACTTGTTTTTAAGGGGGAAATCTAGACAGACCTCCAATGAAAATGGGAACACACATAAAACAGCATTATGAGTCTACAATCTGTATCAGTCTTAACTTCAGTGGATCTCCTCAGGCTGTCTTAGCGTCTCTATTGCTGCAATGAAACATTATGAAAAAAGGCAAGTTGGGGAGAAAGAGTTTATTTGGTTTATACGTCAGCATCGCCATTCATCACTGAAGAAAGTCAGGACAGAAACTCAAACAGGGCAGAATCCCAGAGGCAGAAGCTGATGCAGAGGTTATGGAGGGGGGCTACTTACTGGCTTGCTTCCCCTGCCTTGCTCAACCCACCTTCTCATAGAATCCATGTTCAGCAGCCCAGGGAACACACCACCCCCCATGGGCTGAGCCCTCCTCCACTGATCACTAATAGAGACAATGTCTTACAGCTGGATCTCATTGAGGCATTTCCTCAACTAAGGTTCCTTCCTCTGATGACTCTAACTTGTGTCAAATTGACACAAAAATCCAGTCAGTACACAGTCCTTGGTGATGGTCCATTTTTCTGCAGCCAGGTCATTTTTCTCCTGTGATGTACTTGACCTATGACTAATGTATCCAGGTGTGGACACCACCTACCTTAACAGCAGTGATGGTGGTCAGTACAACAAGATGGACCCTTCAGCAGTGTCCCAGTTCCCTTAAAACCTAACATTCTAGCTTTTGGTTGAGGCTAAGGGGTGACATACTCTTCTTCTGTAACTGCTTCTCAGCTCAACTTAGGGTGTTGTTGTCAGGGCCCATGAAGACTGAAACATTAGTCAGCGGCCAAGAGTTTAGGGTTCAATTGAGGCAGTGGGGACATTTATCAGGAGCATATGGTTTGTTTTCCCAGCTGAAGAGACAGGCAGAAGTCACATTGGCTGGGCTGGTTTACATCAGCTTTCAATAAGCTCAGGGCTCTCAGTCATTTAAGGCCGTATGTAATTTGCAGCTGATTCCTGGGTGGTATCTGTTAGCCAAGTGGAAGTCTGCTGGGACAGATAACGACTAAGGACAGGAGGTAAGTTTAGGAATGTAAAGGACAGTCTTACATTTAGACCTTCTCCCTCAGGAATGAGTAGGCAGGAAAGCATAGGAAAGATGGACAGGAGTGCTTTCCTGGAGTCCATTTGACCTGCGGCAGGCAGATCCAAGTTGCAGCTCCCTGAAGCATGCATGAATTTAAAGTTTACAAAACGAGGTAACAGTTTTTAGATATATTAGCATTACCATGGCTTGTGATTGCTGCAGAAATTCATAGTGCAGAAAAAAAGCAGTGGGCCTACACCTTTGGATCATAGTAAAAGGTTTAGAATCCCCAAAACTGATTTTGGGGTTAAAAGCATTAACAAACTTTCCTTTGTGCAGAGGGCTGGATACATATAGATTGTACAAGGTTGTTGGCACAGTGGGAAGAACCTTTGAGTCTATACTTGGAAAACAACCAAAGGAGAATTTATGATTTGAGCTTGTAACAATAGTAGTGAGAGCTTTACCAAAGCCAGTTTAATAGCCAATCAGAACTCCATTGATTAATATTAAAACTCTGAACCTTTGGAGTCTCAACACCATATATCATCTTTAAATTTTATTATTATTTTTAATTATTTTCTCAGACCTTTACAACTTACATAAGCCTCAAACCTTTTCCATTCAATCATCTGGCACAAGACTGATTACTGAGAGCAGTCATTGCAAAGCAAGCTCTTTTAGATGGAGAAATGGTAAAAAAAAAAAAAAAAAAAAAAAAAAAGTTACATTGAAACCTCTTTTGTGAGCTTACTTTTCTCACCTGGAGACCTAATAATTCTTGAAAAAGCAAGGCCTGATTTTCACATATGAAATGTACTGGACATGCAGCTGCTGCTAAACTGATAAAGCCATAGTTAGCTATCCACAGCATCCAAGACCTGAGAAGGATACATTTGAGAAGAAAGTATAAGCCAAATGACTTTTTTTATATTTATTTATTTACTTATTATGTATACAATATTCTGTTTTGTGTGTATACCTGCAGGCCAGAAGAGGGCACCAGACCTCATTACAGATGGTTGTGAGCCACCATATGGTTGCTGGGAATTGAACTCAGGACCTTTGGAAGAGCAGGCAATGCTCCTAACCACTAAGCCATCTCTCTAGCCCGCCAAATGACTTTTGTATCAATAAAATGACAGCGACTTACCAGCTACCTGGGCTCCTCCTTGGCAACCTCCATGGAAGCAGAGTTCCTCCAGTTTCCAGCACACAGGACAGCATTAACTCTTTGACTGTGACTCAGGGCAGCATCAGGCTTTGCCTGCTAAACCCAAAGGATCCAAGAGACTTTCCTGTCGATGAGGAACTTGAAAGACTGCCTAGCTTAGTGAGACAAAGAGGAGAGCCAATTCTCCAGTGTCCTGCTTGTCCACAGGCCCAGTGGGTCCCAGAGGTGGATGAGGTACAGATCACTTTTGCCCCTTGACTAGCATCATCATGATCCAGGAGGAGTCACCCTCTTTGGAGGAGACCTTAGGGCTGCCTCTAAAATATGGCATTTTCGTCGATCATAAGAAGCCTTTTTAGCCGGGCGGTGGTGGCGCACACCTTTAATCCCAGCACTCGGGAGGCAGAGGCAGGCGGATCTCTGTGAGTTTGAGGTCAGCCTGGTCTACAAGAGCTAGTTCCAGGACAGGAACCAAAAAGCTATGGAGAAACCCTGTCTCGAAAATCAAAAAAAAAAAAAAAAAAAAGCCTTTTTATTAAACACTTTAATTGCCATATTCAGCAAACCTCTGAGGAGATTTGGGGACTATCTATTAAATATGTCCAGCTTTAAAGAGGACTTTACTCATTTTCAGTTGCTTGTTTTAGGCTTCATCTCAAAAACAGAAGGTTAAATAAAGCTTGTCCCTGTCAATGGAATACATTTTTAACCAAAGTCTTTTCAGTGTTGAGTCTCAATTTTTTTCCGGTTGCTCAGGCATTATATAAAAGAACATTCCAAAGGTAAAGGAGAGAATTGCCTCATTCTCCATCTGCAAAGCTTTCTTTTTATATTTTCCATTGCCTATAAGTGCAGGTAAGTGCAGCTTTACTACCTTAATTATCAAACATATGTTGTTTTTAATCCTAATTTTTTAAATAAACCTTGCTTTCATTATGTTGTCTCATCTGTTATTCTTATTCCACTTTAAATATCACCACACAAAAATCTATCCCAATCCAGAATACCTTGGAAACCCATTGTTGAAATTAAAAAGTATTCATGTCTTTTAAATAAGGATTGAATCCAAGTTACACATAACGTATATAGTAGTAACTTAAGATTACCTATGTATAGATTTCCAACCATCAACCCTCTTGCTACAAATTTCATGCTAACTTTTGTTACAGATTTTACAAATCTCTAACTATATATAATAAACTTACAAATCTTGAGATAAGATTCATACTTAAGCAAAAGTTTTAGAACTAATCAAAAGAAAAAAAGTGCGAGATGAGTGGCAAGAGTCCCCATTGGGAATAGCCTGTCCTTTTGTCTTGTTTGGCTCTCCTTTCTCCGTCATATAGTCAGGCGGATCACCTGACACAGGATAGAGATTTTAGAGAAAACCAAGCGAATATTCTTGGACCCACAGGAGAGGAAGCCATAACCCAACTCCAAAGTCAGCTTTTCATTGAAGTAGACAGCATAAAGCATTTATATTATTCATATCCAAAAGACACCTGAATTGAGGCAAAACTGAATCCAGTGATCACAGAGAGGGACCAGAATAACCTGAGAACAAAGAAGGCTGAGAGATAAGAAATTTCTGAGCCCTGGCTATAGACAGAGCTCTCTACAGGAGGGAGCTACAGGAACCACCTCCCCAGCCAGTGAGGGGCACATGCACATTGCCGCTGGACTCATCCTGCTCTCTCTCGCTCATCTACGTGATCTGGATCCCAGCTCCCATAACTGCAACACACTTATGGACCCACCAGAAAGCAGAGACCCATCAAACAATAACTTAAAAAGAGAACATTGACAGTCAGTGAAGGCCAGACTAAAACAAACATTTGGTGGCCACCTTCATTCATATGCCCAACCAATGATTTCTATCTAAGCTTTTCCAACAAGGGCCAGAAGTCCAACAGGCCAACAGTGGTCCCTACAACTCAGGAATTAATGCTGCATCCAGCTTTTCCATGAGTCTCACAAAAATGTGCTTATATACATCTTTACTTATACCTCCAGCAGTTTTCTGATGCATCTTGTCTCACAAACTAGGTGCTGAGAACCTTCCAATAGCCCCTCCAAATGCTGGACCTATCTGATTTCTCAGCTTCCAGTCTGGAGCCTTCACAGTCCAGCCAGAAAAGGTAGATCTGTCTGAAAGCCCAAATCCCAGATGAAACCCCAATATTATAGGTCTGGTGTGGTTCAGAGATTAACCAGTGTCATCATGAATAAATTTTAACAAAGAAGAGGCTTGTTTGTTGTTTGTTTGAAACTGGATTTCTCTGTGTAGATTTTGCTGTCCTGGAACCAGCTCTATAGACCAGGCTGGCCTCTAACTCACAGAGATCCTCCTGTCTCTGCCTCCCAAGTGCTGGGATTAAAAGCATGCATCACTGCCCAGTCAAGGAAGAGGATTTTAATCATATACTGGTGCCAGGTCTATACCCTGTAGATGACATTAAGGAAGTCCACAAGAGCCCATGATAAAAGACAACAAATGTGTATTGGGGTACTCTCACAATAAGAAAACTGCTGCCAGTTTTTGGCTCTATGGGGCATGAGAGCTACGAAGAGAATCCAGACCACCAGCTAAGAGCAAGCACCTTTTCATCTGTGTGAATAGTACCTCAGACCATGCTCTAATGGGCCGGTACCAGAAGGATATTGGCTGAATGAATTCCTACCACACCTGAAAGACTCAGGGTTTCTAAATGTGGTGCCCGGCCATCAGTCAGAGGTTTATAAGGTGACTGACACAAAGTTCCATTCTGTTCTCATACACGCAGAAGGCTTTTGCAAAGCAAGCTTTTCTTTACAGAAGTAGAAACAGCAATTTGCTACAGTCATGCAAGTCCAGGCAATTGCAAAAATTAAGCTTAGCAGTCCTTAACATTTAAGTCCATGTTTTACTATTTTCTCCATTTTGTCTCTTAAGCAAAGAAATTTTAAACTTTTAATCATAAAGTTAGCCATCAAGATAACACTAGCCATCACAGTGTGTGTGTGTGTGTGAATATATATTACACATATACCTATTAGTTCTAGAGAATATGGACTAATATATTTCTGGATGGCATGCATTGTGTTTTGCATGCTTCTTTTAGTAATCTTTCCATGTTCTGTTCGAAGGTTTTCACTAAGTAGGAAAAAATAATATTAAAGAACCAACTGATTACCAATGTAAAACAAAGAAAAAGGACCAGGTCTACACATGATATGTGCCTGTAATCTCAGAGCTGAAGAGGCCGAGGTAGGAGTATTTCAAGCTCAGACAAGCCTGTACAGCAAGACCTGGGAGTGGAGTGGGGAGTGAGCAGGAGGAGGAAGAGGAGAGAGGAGAGAAGAGAAGTATTGTGCAGAGAAGCTCCTTAACCAAAAAGGTAAATAACTCAAAATAGTTTCAGAAAGTCCCTGAACAGGACAAGATTCAGTAGCCCCTCCTTGCCAACATTAAAAAGTAAAGACTGCTGAGAATCCCTCTCAGACCAGCCAAGCTATAAGGACTTTCAGGTAAACCAAAGGCTTCAAAGAAGACCCTGAAACCAGACCAGCTGCCTAGAAGAAGCTGAAACTAGCCATGCTTCCTGGAAAAGGCTTAGATCAACTGAGGCACCTAGAAAAAGATACCCTTCTACCTGTTGAGCTGCCTACAGGCTGGTCAAGGTGCTCTGTATCCCCAACATTTGTGAGCTGCCTCTTATGCTGGGGTGGACTTTGGTAAAGCAGCTGATTTTGAGTCATTTTCATTTCTGTAAGTAACCCTTCACCCATATTCTTGTAAGTGACATCAATAAAGCCATTAGTTTGCCCAGTTGCACTTTGGCAGTATGCCCTCTTCGGGCCATCATGAGCTCCCTATCTGTGGTAGAGTAGACTTCTGTTGCTGCTCCCCAGAAAAAAAAATGTCACCTAACAAGGAGAGAGATGGAGATCTTAGTATACAACCCTTCTTGGAAAATGCTTAAATAATGTTTGTTTGGTTTGCTAGCCAAATGAGTCAAATTTTATATAACTAAGAAAAAGAACACTTTAATGAATTTTAGTTATAACTCAAAGCAAACAATGGTGACCATTTTTCTCAAAGAAAAGTTAGCCTCAGACATGTATTTTCAGATGTTAATATAGCTTATTATCAGCTGTGCTCCATTATTTTTGTTTACTTTTTCCTTTTAATTTTTAAATTAAAATTGCTTCATTATACATATTTTGTAGTTACTTTCCATTTGTGGCAAATGATTATTAAGTTCTACACTATGTCTTAGTTGGGGTTTCTGTCGCTGTGATGAAACACCATGACCAAAAGGCAAGTTGAGGAGAACAGGATTTATTAGGCTTACACTTCAGCTTTGCTGATCATCACTGAAGGACATCAGGACAGGAACTCAAACAGAGCAGGATCCTGGATGCAGGAGCTGATGTAGAGGCGATGGACAGGTGCTGCTTACTGGCCTGCTTTCTCTAACTTCTTCAGCCTACCTTCCTACAGAACTCAGGACCACCTGCCCGGGGATGACACCACCCACCATGGAGTGGGCCCTCCATCAATGATCACTAAATGCGAAAATGCCTTGCAGCTGGAGGCATTTCCTCAGCTAAGGCTCCTTCCTCTCTGATGACTCTAGCTTGTGTCAAGTGGCTATGCAAAACCAGTCAGTACAGTTCTACATACAGTGTTTTCTTTTCACATTCATTAAAGTCAAAAAATTAAGTGGACTTAAAAATATTAGCAAAAGTTTTAAAGTTGACAGCTGAAAGGATGAATACTGGAAGGTATCGGGCTTTTGAAAAAATGGAAAAGTTAAAATCAGTTTTGACAAGTCATTTTCTGGAAACATTAGTCCTAAAACATGCCCCCAGAAAAAACATTGTAGATAGAAAATGAGTTAAGGAATATTACTGTATAATCCTCTAAGTGAGTCACAATGCACATTAGCAAATTAAAAGCTTAGAATCATTTACAATAAAGAATCTTATTTAATTTTAACTCAGCAATTTGCAAATTTATGTGAGCCTCCCTGGAATGAACAATGACATTCAACTGCAAAGGGTTTGCTACTGGATAACTGGGAGGGTAACTTTTTCCTAAGACTATTGAGACTTGTTTTTAGAAACATTGGTTGTGAAAGGTTTGTTGGAGAAAAGGGATTTCTGGGATTGATGCAAGACTACGTAACACCTGGGGCCTCATTTTCTCATTCTCTGAGTTCTCCTGGGGGTCAGAGAGAAGGTAAGCTAGCTAGCAGGCAGGAGCAGGCTGAATGGGGATAGGAGACTAGGAAAGAGATGAAGTGTTGGCTAGCTCTGGTGCAGGTCAGGTCCCAGAAGACTATTACTGAGCAGGGAGCTAGGGAGCTCTAGATTCTGAATAGACAGCTCAGAAGGGGATCTTGGGCCTCAGCATGGGGAAGAGGATGCTTTGGGAGGTTCGAAAATAGCCTAGAAGGATTTTAGGAATCTTGTTTGCTTTCAGAATGCAGTCTCAAGATTAACCTTCAAATATGGATTATCATTTAATTTTCTGACTGCATTTTGCTGGGTGTTCAAAAATAGTTCATGTTATAACAACTGCTGGCCAGAAGTTAAATTAAAATGGAAATTTGAAGGATTATTTTCAATGTCTATAGAACATTGTTTCAAATCTGCTTATTTACTAAAGATGTTTTTAATACAAAAAGGGTCAAAATTCATGCAGAATTACAAGGTCAAAACCAAAAAAAAAAAACCCTACCACATTAACAATTTTATAGTGGGTTTATTTTGTAAGCACAAAATTCAAAATGCAAATAAAAACAGTATGGAACTGATTTTTACTTTATGAACTAATAAATGGCACAGACAATAGTTTTGGACCAGATACCCTCATTTCTAGAATGAGAAATGGTCTTCAACTGCAAAGCATTTGCTACTGGATAGCCAGGCAAATAACTTTTTGTACGAGGTCCTCCTTGCATAGCTCAAGCTATAAATATTAATCATGCATTCCTTCACAGAAATAATTTTGTTTATTTTCAGCCTATATTGCTCAATGTGGTACGCCTGAGAAACTTACATTTTTCTATTTTGTGGGCGATAAAACAAAAAAAAATATTTTTAACTTGAGAAGTTCAGACTGATTCACCGAAGAGCTGAAGAAATGGGGAAGGAAGCCAGTATTTTTCCAACCACGTAAGTTCAACCATAGTCCAGAATAGAAAAAAAAAAGTTACTGGTTGCTCTTAGTTTTCTAAATACTAATGTGTCAGAAAACCACAGCATGAATCATTGACAATGTGAGAACCAGCGGTGTCAATCAGCTTTGGAAATAAGGAACCCTACAATATTCCTATATTTTCTTGCTCTATAAAATCTTACAGGTTCTTCTAATAGCCAGCTAGATTTGTGTTCTCTGAGCACAAGGTAGTGATGCTTTGGGTGAGGTTTTTTTTTTTTTTTTTTTTTTTTTGCAGTAATAAAATGGCAAAGGCTATAATTGCCACCAAATCAGCTGTTACAGTCCGTAAGCATTGTATCATCCATTATGAGCTTACCTTGGAGGCGCAGTGAAGTAAGGAGACTAAGCATGGTTCAAGGGGAGTTGAAGAGCTTTATAGATGGTTTTGAATGAAGTGAGTCTACAAAGTTTATTTTACATCAGTTAATGAGGGTCACCTTCCTCCACTGTGGCAAAGAGATGATCTTTTTATCTTCCTATATATAAAATAAAATTCACTGATGGGTGACCCCCTCAAGCATTTGTAGATAGTTAAATTTTTTAATTCTATATTTGATTCTTTCTTAAGGTTTGTTTCACTTTTATTGAGCCTCCTAGAATTCCTGTCTGCACTATCATAGTCTGTAGGCAGAATTTTAGCCACACAGAGACTTATTATTTATTATAAATGCTCAGCCAATAGCTCAGGCTTGTAACTAACTAGCCCTCAGAATTTAAATTAACCCATATTTCTTATCCATGCTCCGCCACTTGGTGGTAGCTTTTTTCCAACACTGCAAGTTCATCTTGCTTCTCTCCATTGCAACTTCTGAGACTCCTCCCTTCTTCTTCACACTGTTTTTGTCTGTAAGTCGTGCCTGACCTCTACATGTCTAGCTATTGGCCAATCTGCTCTTTAGTTAACTAACTAATAATAGTAAGACATATTTACAACATACAAAGATTGTTCCACAGCAAAAGTCTATACATGTGAAGATTAATTCTGATCATCAACTTGATTGCCTTAGCAACATCTGGTGCATTAAAGACGCACACATTGGTGTGCCGTTGTGGGGTCGTGACCAGAGAGGTTTAGTTGAGGGGAATGGCTCCAGCCCATACACTAGATTCTTCTTCTCAACTTTCTGCTGTGCCCAGGGGATAGGGTGCTTCTACTGCCACATTATCTCCCCTTCCATTGTGATTTCATTTATCTGAACTGTGACACCAAGAAAAGCTTCCTAAAGTTGGCTTTTGTTAGATATTTGGTAGCAGAGTTAAGAAAAGTTGTTGACATCGTACACTTGTTTAGCCTGGGTATCTGTGGTTTAACAGGAATGTCTGCTACGTGATCTCCAGGACACATGTGGTCCTCTAGTCTATGGTTCTGAGTTGATTTTTATCATTTAGGGACCCTTTTGTTCTAGTTCCATGAAGATTTTGTGACATTTCAAAGGACTTTTCTATGATCCTAAAGCCTGAATTCTCAGACCTAAGGGAAGAACTTACCTTTGTGTATGGTGTTTGGACCAAAGATTTTAAGCAGGTTTATCCTGGACTAAATCTGAGGTCAGAAAACTGTGCTTGAATTTTGTGAGTACTGACCTGAAATCATGAAATTTTCAGCAAGTCCATTTCTTCCAAACCACCAACTCATATATTCTAATTAAGAAAACAGTTTTTTGCTATATAGATTTATTTTATTTTCAAATTCCACTGCTTCTAGGAAATTAGCTACAATATTTTGCATATGAAAGATCCCTGACAGCCTCATGTGTTTGAACAACTATTCCCCTGCTAGCTTGTGGTACTGTTTGGGAGGTTTGGGAACCTTTAAGAGGTGAGACACAGCTGGCACAGTAGGTTACTGGAAAATGGCTAAATGTATAAGGTGGTCCCATTTTGGCTCAAATACTTCTCTTCAGGAACTCTTATCTTTGGAGTGCAAACATCAAGGGAAATAAAGTCTCTTCCTTCTAGATGCTCTGAGCGGATGGGACCCTATCTGCTGCATCTTTGCTTTCCCCTAACCTTTCTTTATGAGGCACCTTTGAGAACAGTTTGACCAACTGATCTAGAATCCCCGTTGTTGGGGATACATCATGCTCAATGTTGTACTGGGGTCTCCGTCCTTAGAGAAGTAAAGGTTGTTTAACCCTTCTGTTAAGTAGAACAGGGAATTATCTAGTTACCAGTTGAATGTAAGATGAGCTGTGATGACAACATGTGGTGCTGTGACATTCTTCTGCTTAAGGACTAGTAATTAGTAATTGTCATTCATGAATTGTCTCTAACATGATGTATCTTTCTGTCATTATATGTGTGAAATTTCGGTGTCTTTATAACCTCTTTGTAGATTAACCATGTTATATAACATATTATAGTTAATGCTTACTCAATAATAAGAACTATTTATTTCTCTACTACATTTGAAGACATTTTTCTGGGTTACAAGATTTTGTTTTTAATTATATTTCCCCAACAACGGGGATTCTAGATCAGTTGGTCAAACTGTTCTCAAAGGTGCCTCATAAAGAAAGGTTAGGGGAAAGCAAAGATGCAGCAGATTGCAGAGTTTAATCACAAGTTTTCTCTTGATATGTTTATGTGTTCAGTATGTTTGTGTTCTAAGAACATTTTTCAAGTTATTGATTCTCCATCCTACATTTTTACCAACGATTTCTTTCCCTCTTGTAAATCCTTAAGAGTAAATTCTTTTTTCTGTTTTCAGTGATAGCTTTCTCCAAACCTCAATAGTTTTTTCTGAATAAAGGTAAAGAAGAGAGAGAGAGAGAGAGAGAGAGAGAGAGAGAGAGAGAGAGAGAGAGAGAATATGGGAGGAAAGGAAGAAGGAAAGTGGAAGAGAGGAGGCCAAAGGCAGTTTGGCCCTTTCTGTTCTCAGAAGTAGAGACGCCAGAGAATCGGGTGCAGCTAGCCCTCTATTACTGGAGAAAGACAGATTAGCCTGTGTCTGAGTAACCAAGATTCAACAGCACCTATTAGATCCAAACAGAAATAGCTCTCCTGGAATGTCTTCATCATATGAATAGGGAAGACATACCGACAGTAAGTCACCCCACTGCCAGTGTGGGGAAGTGAGTACTTCTTGAACATGACCTTCATATTTGTACATTATTAGTGCCATTCAAAATGTTACCATCTAAGGCAGCATTGCTTCATTGATCTAAATAAAGTTGTAGAATATAGTCAAAGTATACAGTAAGATTGTCTTTTTGCTAAAGGTTTTTAGGGAGAAATTAGCACAAGATTTTCTGGTAAGTCTGATGCTATTAATGTGGAAAAAATCAATCAAATTTGGGTTGACATATGTGAGCTTCAATGGTGGATTTGATTGTAGACCAGGTTCTGAACCTAATGCTGGGCAGATATACAGGATTCCAATTACTATTGGTCAGTTGAACCAAGTAAATTCTAATTCATTTATAGTTACTCTTAGGTGGATCCAATGGACAAACACAAAAGTATAGTATGGTTTCATCTTAGCATGTCAAATGAAGAAGTTTTGCAGATTGGCCAGCAATATGGTGGATTATTTTTTTTGGAAATGATTGGGTATTGCTGAATTGTCATTTTATAGCAAATTAAAACTATGCCATTTCTTTGCCTGCAGCACTGCTTCAGAGGGTGACTGTACACAGCCTAAACTGGTCAGTTTGATTAGGTGGAGGAAACAATGTTCACTGTTTCTCCACAATCCAAATACATCTGTGTTTGATGTGCTTATTGCACACAAAATATTAAGATTTGTCTATTAAGTGAACTCTAATAAAGTATATATTTATATTGAAAGATTAAGTCCTGTATTGTGTTTTCAGAATTACTGTTGTTCTAAGGATAATTTTTGTTTATGTTTGAAATGGTTTCTATTATTCCTGAGGCCAACAGATTTCTAACCTGAGAGGCTTATTGGAGATTTAAGCCTCCACATCTACTGGGAATAGGACAGACTCAAGTGACCCCTTTGAAGGTACACATACCATAGTGTACCCAAAGAACATGTTTGAGCATCTCCCAATTTAATATATTACAATTAAGAAAAACACAAATCTGAGACCCAATTGATCAAATGAGTTATGCTGTTTTTAAAAAAGCTGTATTTTAAACATGTTTAAAGAAATCAGAAGAGAATTCTAAATAAAAAAAAGTAACAAATATTTAGATCATGATTCCTTTGAAATGGACACATCACAAAACACCTTACTATGTACATTGTCTCAACTAAGTCTCCCAACACTATTTTCCAGATGAGCAAAGTGCAAAGCAAAGATTTTGAGCCTAAGATCACAAAGTTTGGAAATACCTGTACCGGGATATGTTTTATTGCAGAACATGTCTCTTAACAAAATTTCTAATTTCATTATCTCTGTGCTATTGCTTTTAAGTAAGTAACTGCCTCTTGACTTAGGCAGATCTTTTATGATTAAGTTAAGTAATAAATCAGTGTTTTATTTCTTGCAACTCACATAAGAACCCCTGGGGCTTCTGCCTTTCAAATTTTGCTAATGGCTTCTGGTAACTCCTACACATTTAATAAAGAAATTCCTTAAATGTTTTGGGGTAGAAACAAATTCCAGTTTAAAACCAAATTTGAATTGTATAAATCTTCGAGGGTGTAGGGGAAAGAAAACTTAAATTTCTTTCCTGAAGTTAAGAGCAACATGGCATTATAAATACTAAATTTTTAAAAGAAATCTATAATATAAGTCAAAATTTCCCTTTTTGTTTTCCTCGAGGTCAGTAATTTTATTGATCATGAATTTGGATGCTGTATCTCTCTGTTACATGGCCCAATTCATCCACAATGTTAAATAAGGAAATCTATTAACCTAAAGTTAAAAGGTTGGAGTCTAAAATAACCAAACATCCACACTGCCTAGGCTCCCCCAAAGCCAGTACGTGCAGTAGGATCAAAAACCCATTGCCATTGTTCTTGAGTTCTCAGTAGTCCTCATTGTCCGCTATGTCCAACGAGTTCGGTTTTATCCCAGGCTTTTTCAGACCCAGGCCAGCTGGCCTTGGTGAGTTCCCGAAAGAACACCCCCATTCTCTCTTACTAGACCTGGATGGAGGTGGGTGGTCCTTGGACTTCCCACAGGGCAGGGAACCCTGATCACTCTTTGGGCTGACAAGGGAGGGGGACTTAATTGGGGGAGGGG
>NW_026067895.1:18555008-18606443 GCF_014885135.2 Alexandromys fortis | reverse complement strand
AGGCTAGAATCTTCCCGGTAAGCGCACCTTGGGGTGCTTACACACATCATTAGAAATGGGCTAGTCCAGGTGCGAGAATTAGCCTGTAAGGGTTAGAGTTCATGGGCCAAGCAGTTCTTAAATGAATACAGTTTGTGTGTTGTTATTTCGGGCATGAGCTAGCCAAGCGGCCGGGGTGTTGGGGACGCAGCCCCGCTGCTTCCTATTTCAACAGTTTCTATGAGATAACATTTCACAGGCCTCCACCCCAGTCTCCAGCTCTTAGAGTCTTTCTACATATTCTTCCCGGAGCCTTGAATGGGATGAGGTTAATATAGATGACCTGTATGCAGTTGAATACTTACAGTATTTCTTATTTCTAACCCCCTGCTCTAATCCATACTTAAAATTTTAACCTGGAACATTATGTTACTGTGTTTACATGATTTGTGTTTTAATATTCCCTTTCATTACACTTTTTTACTTTCCATATAACTTTTTCATACACTCTTCACGTTGTTTAAACCTACTCCTGTGCCTTTATTTCCCCATCCCCAGTGCCCCTCATGTTTGAACCTTCTTGCCCAGGTACTCACCTGTCTGCTTTCATTTCACCTTTATTTTACTATCTACCTTGCCTTAATGGGTCTGTCTCCAATGATACAGACCTCACTTCTAATTTCTGATAACATAGGAGCAATTGATTATTCCTCAATTTCCAGAAGACTTTATCTATACTTGGGATGTCTAAGAGCTTTGTTGCAAATGTCATTGAGTTAGTAGAGAATTGATTTTGGTCTAGTTTAATACTCTTTATCTCTACATGATCTTAACAAATTGAACATTTTAAAGGAAGAAAATGGACAGAGGGCCAAACGCAACAGTAGTCCATCCACTCCATCATTCTCCCACTGGCTCAAAATACGCCAGTGAGCCAGCTTTATATTCTCTAGGGCAAAGGTGCTAATGATAATGCAATACTGGTTCCTTCAACCAGACTCAGGCTTGCTGAGTGCTGCATGGAAATGCACTTGGTTAGGGAAAATTACAAGAATAACATTAATTCTCAGAGCATAGCAGCCCAGTTTTTTCATGGCTGATTCACACTCTTGTCTGCCTAGCTTGAATCTTTTATTCATTCCAGTAGTGTGTGAGAAATCAGTTTATTTCTTAGTATCTTAATTATCCAATGGCTGTTGAGAGTAGGTTCACAGATGATCTGATCAAATGGTTTGTTCTGCTTTGAAAAGCCAAGTTTCTCTAATGGTGAAAGTGAGAAAATCTGTGGGTGGGACATGTGGACTGGTTAAATGCTTTATTTTCCTGACAAACAAACTCAAGGGAATTATCAATCAAAACATATCAGCAAGTAAACTGAAATATGTAGTTAAAAGCCATAATTACCTTTCCATGAGTTGTGATAATAATGTAATAGTAGTATGTCTGTAGAAGGAATATTTAGGAACCTCTGATTTGTCCTAAGGTCTAAGCCCCTGTATAAAACGTGATTCTACATGAGCCAAAGGGAAGTTTACATCCATGTGCATTCTTACTTTGTTGACTTTCCCAAACTTCTGTGTTTCATGACGGAGCAGGCTGTTCACAGGAGAAGAGACTACTGCTGCTTTTTAGGAGCTTCAAGATCCGGAGAGGTGGCTGACTGGTTAAGAGCACTGGTTGCTCTTCCAGACATCCTGAGCTCAGGTTCTGATGTTCTCTTCCAGTGTGCAAGTGTTCATGCAGATAAAGCATTCAGACATAAAATACATAAATAAACAAATCTTTGCTGGGTGTGATGGTGCACTCCTTCAATTCCAGCACTTGGGGAGCAGAGACAGGTAGATATCTGAGTTTCAGACCAGTCTGGTCAACAGATCAAGTTCCAGAACAGTCAGGGCTACACAGAAGAACCCTGTCTGGGGGAAAAAAAAAATCTGTTCCCACTTACACCATACCATACTCCCTCTGCTACTGGAGTCTGACCAGTTCACTTCTCTGCCCTGCCAAGGTATTGTGAGAAAATGCTGTGGTGACACACACGAACATCTGGTGATTTGAGAGACGAAGAAGACAAGAAGTCCAGTTCAACCATGATTTCTTCTGAGCCTTATTCACCTGGTGAGGAAAATAGGCATTATAATAATTGCCACCTTTCCCTAAGTGCCATTCAGACATCATTTCCAGTCTCAGTCATTGTTAGCACTGTTTCAGCTACAACATAACTGTCCCTCAACCGAGGAATGGAAAAAGAAAATGTAGTACATTTACACAATGGAGTATTACTCGGCCGTTAAAAACAAGGACACTAAGAATTTCCCAGGCAAATATATGGAACTAAAAAAATCATCCTGAGTGAGCTAACCCAGAAGAAAAACATGGTATGTAGTCATTCATAAGTGTACGTAGCTTTAAAAGACAGCCCCAAAGAGACTAGGTAACAAGGAAGGTTCATGAGAGGAACTCCCTGGGAAGGGGAAGAGATTTCCTGAGTGAACTGAGGGCGTGTCAGGATGGGGATGGAAACATGGGTGATGGGGTTTGAGGGCAGAAGAAGGGAAAAGAGTACTGAATAGAGACCACTAAGAAAGGGGGTTATTTCGCAGACAGATAAAAAACTTGGCACAAGGGAATCTCCTAGGAATCTAAGGAAGACCACAGCTTAGACTCCTAGCAATAGCAGATATATAGCCTGATCTGGCCATCTCCTGCCACCATATTGATTCCTACCTAGCCCAGTTATCATCAGAGAGGCGTCATCCAGCAACTGATGGAAACAGATGCAGATCCACAGCCAAACATTAGGCAGAGTTCAGGGAATCCTGCAGAAGAGGAGGGCAAAAGATTATAGGAGCCAGAGTGGCCAAGGAAACCACAAGAAAACTCATAGAATCAGCTAATCTAGGCTCATAGGGCTCACAGAGACAGCCAACAACTAAAGGGTCTTCATAGGACTGATACAGGCACTCTGTATATATGTTATAGTTACGTAGTTTGTTCCTCTTGTGCCATTCCTAACAGCGGAAACAGGGGCTGTCTCTGATTCTTTTATTGGCTTTTGGGACCCTACTCCCCATACTGAGTCACCTTGCCCAGCCTTAATACATGGGGAGGTGCTTAGTTTTATTGAAACTTGATAGGCCACATTTTGTTAATACTCTTGGGAGATCTTGCCTTTCCTGGATGGATGTGGAGGAGGAGTGGACTGGGGTAGGGGTAGACAGAGTGGGGATAGGAGAAAGGGACTGGAAGGAGAGATGGAAAGGGAAAATGCTGTCGGTATGTAAAATAAATAAATAAATTTTGTGAAGAAGAAGGAGGAAGAGGAAGAGGAAGAGGAAGAAGAAGAAGAAGAAGAAGAAGAAGAAGAAGAAGAAGAAGAAGAAGAAGAAGAAGAAGAAGAGGGAGGGAGGGAGGGAGGGAGGGAGGAAGGAAGGAAGGAAGGAAGGAAGGAAGGAAGGAAGGAAGGAAGGAAGGAGGGAAGGAAGATGAAGAAACAGAAGCAGCAACTCTGTGGGGTTTTTGTTATGATAAATTCATCCTACAACAAAGCATTGAGAATGAAATGACCCATTCCAGGTCCCCAGGTCACACCACCAGTCACCAGGGCTAAGACCGAGACAGAACTAGTTAACCCAGCTCTACAGATGGGCTTTTAAGCCCTATACTCTGTGCATAGTAGAGCTTCTAACAAAATCAACTTGATTCTGTGATGTGGGAGTGATTTCTTACTAATAAAGAAACTTCCTAGGCCCATTTGATAGGCCAACCCTTAGGTAGGTGGAGAAAACAGAACAGGATGCTGGGAAAAAGAAGCTGAGTCAAGGAGTCGCCATGATTCTCCCACTCCAGACAGATGCAGGTTAAGATCCTCCTTGGTAAGCCAGCTCGTGGGCTACACAGAATATTAGAAATGGGTTAGAACAATATGAAAGAGCTAGCCAATAAGAAGCTGGAACTAGCCGGGCCAGGCAGTGTTTAAAAAAATACAGTTTCCATGTAATTATTTCGGGGCATAACCTATCCATGCGGGGGGGGGCCGGGTGCCGGGGACGCAGCCCTGCCGCCGCTCCTATTTCAACAATTCTGAAGCATTGCACTCTGCCCTTTTTTCAGACAAGATAATTTCCTTCATCTTCCAACATCACCAGTCAGGCATTGTTTCCTCCACAGATGTTAGTTTTCACTCTGCCCACTAATACCCCTGGCTCTCTCCCTGTTCCCTAGCTGTATCTGGGCTTGCCTTCCCCAGCCTTAGATAATCTGTAAACACATATTCATTGGAACTCAGCAACAATTTTGTTAGCAGATAAAGTGCATTTTCTTTCAACCTGGAAATTATTCTGTTCAAAAGGGATGACAATTCTCCAGAGCTATCTTATTGAGTGTATACACATATTGCCCTAGAGCTGAAATGTCCAGCCATATCTAAATGAGCTGCTTTCCCTCCAGCTCTAATATTTAAACTCCTTTGCAGTATGAATTGCCTCTTTCTCCATGGCAAATGCAAAATTAGTCAGGGAGATAATTATGCACAATTCTCTATTAAATTTCTTCAGCCTAACAGATTCTAGAAAGCACTTGTCTACCTACTGTAGAGAAAACATTGTTTTCCAGGGCCAGGCACCCAGTGGGCAGACCTTTCAGATTGAGTTATACTGTGTCGTGCATGGAAACTGAGTCGTCATGCTGGGTGGTGTGGCCATCACAAAGTCCAGATCCCAAGTTGGTTGTCACTCTGCCATGTTACCCATAGGCTCACCAGCAATATCAGAATATTCCAGCAACTGGACAGAATGCTCCTGGGATCCATTGCTGCCTCTTTGCTTGCTGGCGAGGAGATGAGCTGGTAAGCATTTGCGTGGGTTGGAATGCTTTCATCCATAATTGTGAAGCAGTTACAGCCCCAGGATCTAATTCTTTCCACTGTTAAGAAACAGATTTTAAAATCTCAGTATGTGTTTAGAGTTCATGGACACAGATTTGAAAGACCCCTTTATATGTGAAGTCTATGAAAGGAAAAGGAAAACATTTAAAAAAAGAAGAGAATTAAAGAAAAGCCCCCAGCAGCCTAACCAAGGTCTGTGTGAATATGTTTTCACTTAGCGCTCTCTCTCCTCTTTCCTTGCCCCACCTGGGGTTATAGTCCAATGTCCGCTGTAAAGAAGTTCATAGTTTTGACCAAATCACCTCATTGATTAGCTTTTGTTTATGTATAAAGATGACAAAAGAGTCATGAGTAAACTCAAAGACATGTTTTAAAAGTCCTTTTGGAAAATTAATTTAGTTTTAGACACACGTATGTATAAGTCTGCATGTAAATTAAGAGGTCAGAAATTTGGGGACTCCTGTGGAACCTAAGTTACTAGCAGTTGGGAGCCATGCAACATGCCTCTTAGCAACCAAATTCTGGTCCTCTATTAAGAACCGTTCATGCTCTTAACCACTGAATCATCTCTCCAGCCATCCTAATGGGTTTTATATCTTTGTATATCTATAAGATCTATATTTGAATCCTTACTTGAACATGTATCAACTATGTGACTCTGACTCAGCGTACGCTCTCTAGCCTTGCTTACTAATACGCCTACAGAGCAGGAAGAAAAGAGTTCTATAAATAATGCACATAGAGATTTAGGACAGTAGTTCTCACTAGGAGAAATGTTGACCCTGCTCCCTAGGGAATCCTTGGCAATGTTAGCGAGCTGGTTAATAGAAGTAAGGCATGCTGCTAACTGCTCCCCTTGCAAAGCATGGTAAGGATGTTACAAAAATCCCTGGGCACATTTTCTGGCTCATTTTAAGGAGTAAATCCTAGCAATACTAGATGTTATTGACCCTAGAGATTATCAAATTGAAACAAGTAAAAATAAAAAGTCTTAAGGCATATAAACACCCTGTGTATACACATTCATTGACAGGAAAAACAGTGTTTTTGGACTCTTCCTTGATACAATCAGGAAAATTATGGGCCTGGCACAAGGTCTGAGCTTTCATATCCAAATCCTGCAGAAATGATCCACCATTATATCCCAAATCCAAATTTAGTTGAATGACATAAGACTCTGAAATTTTCCAGTATTTTGTCAACCTAATCAGAAAGGGTTCCAAACTTAATGTGTGTTAAAGTTTCCCATTTTCCAAATGTATAATATATTGGAGGTCAACCATAAATCATTTACTTCTAAAAATCCTGTGTAGTAATTACTCCTTTCCAACCCAGTGCACTAAATTTGATTATAATTATTAGTCACACTTGCAGCTTTTATTGGGACTTCAACTCTAGCCAACACAAAACAACTGTTTGGAATTCTTACAAGCACTTTCTCTTTAATTTGACAGGATTTTGTTTTAACATTCAATAGATATCATTGTGTAAATGTCGAGGATTGCCTGATATTGAACAAATTATAAGAATGGAGGATAACTGTCAAATATTGATCTATGAGAGTGTGTAATTTCCTCTGACTTCCCACCCAAGGAAAGGCAATGTTATTTGAAGGTCAGTAAGAGATCAACTGGTCCTAGAGCATTTTCCCAATGGGCCTGGAAGACCATCTAAAACATGTGTTGTCTTGAGGTTTATTTTTGATGTTCTTCTAAGCTGAGGAAGGAGCACAACAAAGGGATAAGAAGAATGAACCTTGCTCTTGGACTTTATCGGCTCATCCACCATCCCCATCCAGGGCCCATCTACTCAAAAAAGGGCCCTGAGGAGGTTAAGACTCAATATCTCATCTGAAAATTGCATTTTACGCTAATGCTATTTGTATCACAGAGTTGTGTTTAAGAAAAAACAATTACTAGGACCCAGGAAGAGCATAATAAATGTTGTCTGTGACTATTGGGTGCATCCAAATGGTTTACCACTACAGACTTGGTCACCAGGACATTTCTACTTACAGACATTTTGGGCTCAATGTATAGTTGTTGCTTGATTAAATAGTCCATGACTGACCAGTGGGGTGACCTTGATTAAGTTATTTAAACCGTCGGAATTCTTAACACGTTAGTCTACATAAGGTGAGGGTTCTCGTGAAAAATAAATTATGTCATGCTTAGGTCAATGCCTTACATAAAACATTTGTGTAATAATCAATACTTACTATTGGTTGTTATCATTAAAATTCCTATCTCCATTAGCTGTGCCTACTTTGAACAAGTCTTTTCATTCTAAACTTTGGTTTCCTTATCTAAAACCACAGTCATTGATTGAATATCTTGAGTGGAAATAAAGAAAAAGGCATAGGCAATGCTGAGGTCATTCCAGGACAGTGTGATAAAGGGAGAAATGGGCAAAGGAGGTGACAGTGTTTACAGAAGATAGATTCCAATCAGGAGCCATGAAGCAAAAATAGACAGATAAATAGAGAAAAAACAAATGCTGCCAAGTATGAAGTGATCCACCTGCTTTTAGCTGGTGTTAAACTGCTAGAAAAAGAAAGAGGGAGGACTGGTGGTAAGAACAGAATGCTTGAAGTGAGCTTTGCACAGGCATGCAGAGAGCTACATTGGCCAACAAAAAATATGATACTTAAGCCACAGAGATGACTCACAGAGTAAAGACACCTGCCACCAAGCCTGACAACCTAGATTTGTTCTAGATCTCAAAATTCCACATAGTGGAAAGCAGAGACAGAACCTTGTGGGTTGTCCTCTGACCTCTATAAGTACATTAAGGTACACACACACACACACACACACACCACAAAATAAATAAATAAAATTGAATTTAAAAAATGCTGTTGAATGAATATACTTTGAGCCTTTTTTCTAGGAGAGTCATTAAAAATGTTCAGCCATTCTCACACAGTTTCTCATTATCCTGCTGACATGCAGAGTTGGTACTGCTTTACTGCTAATCATTTAGCAAATATTGATTGAGGACCCATCATGTGTCAGACATTGTTTTATATTCTTGGGAGACAGCACCCTATGTGGAATTTTCATTTTAAAAGATTTATCAATTTTTACGGACCAAATGAACAAAAAAATCTCTTCCAATGTGTGCTCTACATTCCAAAGAAGTCTGTGAAAATCAAACACAAGTTAAATACATTGTACAGAAAGGATGAGGGCTGTGGGTGAAAGTCTGATTTGGTGTAGGACGGTCAGTATAAGTTTCACTGAAGTGACCTTTAAGAAGAAGTCAAAAGACTAATTCAACTCTGTGTTCTCTGCAGAACAATGTACATTTACCATTGAATTGTCCATGTCGGCTTTTAAGGCTTCCTTCTACATCTCTACACTTCACTGATCAAGTCATTGCCATCTGTTCTTTTTTGTCTGATCAAGATATTTCCCTATTATGACAAAAAGAAAACCATCAAGAAATTATTCCAAGATAAATATGCTATGTGAAATTAAAACCACCGTGTAAAACCCAACACACTGAACTCACATCCTCTAGCTTTGCAAGATGAAGTGAGCCCTTCACGTGGACAGTTCTCCCTCCTAAACGCCTGGAGTAGACTGGCTCTACAGCACCAGCCCTGGAGCCACTAATCCCTTCCCTTCTGAAAACCATTAGAATGTCTAGGCTCCTCATCTTAGTTAGGGTTTCTATTGCTGTGATAAAACGCCATGACCAAAGCAACTTGAGGAGGAAAGGGTTTATTTGGTTTGTGCTTCTACATCACTGTTGATAACTGAAGGAAGACAAGACAGGAACACAAAACAGGACAGGAACCTGAGAGCAGGGACTCAGGACACAGAGGTCAAAGAGGAGGGCCACTTGCTGTCTTGCTCTACGTGGCTTGTTTAGCCTGCTTTCTTATAAAAACCAGGACTACCAGCCCAAAAATGGCAACCCCCACAATGAGTTGGGCCCTCCCCTATCAGTCACTATTTAAGAAAATGCCTTACAGGCTTGCCTACAGCTTTATCTTATGGAAGCATTTTCTTAATTAGGGTTCACTCCTTTTAAATGACTTTACATGTGTCAAGTTAATGTAGAACTATCCAGCACCTTCAGTAAGACAGCTAAAGGATGTCCCAGCATGTAAGGGCTAACCTTCCGAATGAGACCTTGTCTGTCCTCCCCTAACTGTGTCAGCCCGATAGAAGTCTTTCAGGGGCCAACAGAGTTCAGCTCTACTGACTCCCTGCCGCGGTTCAGGTCAGTTGCCTCATAGTAGAAGGGCTTAGAAAATTTCTGGTATAAAAAGTATGGAACAAGTTCACACACACACGCTGTTCAAATCATGTTCTTCTTGTCTTGTTCATCTCTTCTCTAGTTTTTCAAAGTTTCCAGTTTATATGCACACACAAAACAAAGACAATTATCTGGTAATTGCAAGGTTACAGATCTAATGTTTCTTTCAGGGTCCTAGGGCAAATGGGAGCTTTCCTGGGTGATACAGTCAGCAGTTTATGATTTAGGGTGGAATGGTTAGGAAGACACCCAAGCAGCTCTAGAAGGCAAAAAGATTGATTTAATGGGCTCTAAATTCTAAAGGGGATTTGTACAAAATACTACATTTCTGCTATGCTTTAATTAACTAGGGGTCACTGATAGATAAATGTAAAGGGAAAACCGGGTAGGTGTAGAGGGTTAATAGCTTTTCTTTAGGGTTAGAGTTGAGGGTCAGCTGAGGTTAGCACGTTCCCAAGTCAACTATGGGAGAATTAGGGCACTCAATCTCAAATAAATTTAGATGTCCCTTTATCTTTGAAAGTTCCAAATGTTATCTATATGAAAGACTTCTTTCCTGACCTGACTGCATGTCCTGCAAAATGAAAGATAGTTGTAGGGAGTTAGCTTCTAATGTATCTTAGGAAACAGAGCAGAGATTAGGCTGTGGGAACCAAGGTTTCTGGCTATGTAACTCTCTCACCAGAGGTCTCACTAGATGGGAGAAGTCATCCAGTAAGTTAGTGAAAGGCAGGATTTTTTTTTTCAAGACAGGGTTTCTCTGTATAATAACTCTGACTATCCTGAAACTTTCTTTGTAGACCAGGCTGGCCTCAAACTCACAGAGATCCTCCTGCCTCTGCCTCCTGAATTCTGGGACTAAAGAAGTGTGCCACCATCACCAGGCCCAAGGCAGGCTTTTAAAGGTACATAGTCCTTGTGTGACAAATAGACCCAGTTCTGAAGTATGCCCCAGTATATAATCTACATATCAAAACTACATAGCTAAACAGAAGGTCATCTTCCTGACCACCCACAGATATATGTGCCCAATAGACTGAGCTGCAATCATGAGATTACATATACACACTACAATGCAGGTATTGGAGAGTCATCTAGCTACTTCATCAAAAGTGAACAACAGCTTTCAGAGTTGGTGGTCCTGTAGACCTTGTCTGGACAGGATTAATCTTCCATCAGATAGCCATGCCTCTGGTGGGTTGACATCTACACAGTAGTTGCCGCCCACTATAATCCTCATAGCCCCTGATAGAAGTCCTGAGCCAGGTGACAATTATCCCAGAGGCTTCCATAGAGACATTCCAGGAATAAATCCAGGTGGATCTATGAGAGGTTGATAAGTGACATCTCTTTGACCTCACCTCAAGAGGGTTATAGCAACTTTAATGCAACATGGCATTCAAGAAAGAAGTAGAAGATTTGAATCAAGAAGTGGCAAGCTGTAGTGTCAGAAATGCCCCCTAAATCTGTTGCCCTGTCTGGTAAGAAGACATCCTCTTTAGTGGTTACTCAAGTTGACACAAGATAGCTAAGAGACAAAAGCATTCAAAAGGAACAACTCAGCCACAGGCAAAGTAATGAATAAATTAATCTCATGAAGAAATTTCTCCTTTAACAAATTAGCCTACTTGCAAATATAATAAACATCCATAAAATGTATTTTTGAGGTCACTGAAACAAAGAACAAACATCTATTCATATAATTAATTTAATCAGAACAAACTTCCCAACTAGACAAATAAAGTCCCTAAAGACTTAATCGTGCTAACCTCATGGGAAATTAAGGCAAATGTTTGAATAGTTTAAACTAGATCTTACAATATTTACATAATTGCCTTCTTCTCCGCTATGTAGTCACACTAGGGCTAGAGACATTTTTCTTTTTGGATTAGAGAGACTCTTGGATCATTCAACTAGGTACTCTTTATAAACAAGGTTCAAAATGAAACTGATTAAAAACTCACAGGCCAAAGTACTTTTCAAGTATCCTTAATGCAAACTCAACTAGAACGTGAAATTTCTAGAATCTACATCTAAATCTAGATCGTTTCTAGACATATTTAGATAATCCTTCAGGATATGAAGTTCCCATGGCTTTACAAAATCCATGGAATCTGCTGGCAGTTTTCCAATCTGAAGGAAAAGATGGATTTTAGATATTTTTAATTTTTGAAAAGAAGATATTAAAATGCTTTTTTAATTGAACCACTCATTTAAACTAACACAAATATATGGCTTAAGAATAAATTAACAGGACCGGTTTAGGTTTATATTCCTACAGTAGAATCCCTGAGGCAGCGAACCGATAGGATAGCTTGGCCTCAGAAACTACTACTTGGTTGTATCACCTCACATCATGGAGGTGAAGGGTCTCTGCACACAGAACAAGTAGCCACTTACATCCTCAACCAAGAGTATGAACAGAGTGGGGTCTTGAAGTTCTTTTTTATCCATAATTCCCTAAGGATCTCCTGCTAGGACTCCCCACTTAAATTCCACAGCACCTCCCCAAACCACCACCCTGGAGACTAAAACTTAATGTGGGCCTTCGCAAGCCACTAACCCAATTGTCATCTCCATTTTTAAAAGTTATTCGGAATTAACATGAACCTAGACAAGGCTCAAAACTGATTTATGCTAAAGGTTCTCATCTTCTTTGGTGACAGTGATTCTTTTCAGAATCTTCTAGATTATATGGGACACCTCTGAAAAATCTACATAGGCGTAGTTTCAAATGACTCATAAAAGTAAAAGAGTCCACAGAATGTTGGTGTATATGTAATTCAGACCAAGCTCCTCCCTGTTTATTTTATTTGCATGTGGTGCCAGAGACTTGAGTTCATATCCTTGTACAGACTGCAGTGCACTTTACTACCACTGAGATTCAAATTCAGACTCCCTCCATTTTTCAGATTAAAAAAAAATGTGATTCACAATAAAAGAATGAGTTTTCTATGCAAGCAAGCAATTAATATGGGAAGACAAGATTCACTTCTATACTGTTAAACACACAGACACACACACACTGTGTTATTTACTCATTCACTGTTATATGAATGGGAAAGAAAAAAGAAATAAAAAGGAAAGGAACAAGACTAGGTGTGGTGAAGGAGAAAGTTTATTGTAGATATGTGGGAGAACATAGCCAGAGGCAGAGACATCTGGGAGAGTCCAGAGTGGATGTGACCAAACTGAGTTGTGCCTTATGAGGAGAAGGAGGAGGGGAAGGGAGATGGGAGAGAGGGGAACCAGATGCAGCAACCAAGAAGCCCAAAAGAAAGTAGACAAAAGGAACAGATAACCCAAATGGTTGGATTATATAAGAAAGGGCAGCCCAAACCCTAGGCTAGAAAAGTTTAGTGTAGGGGGTGGGGTATACCAGCCAGCAGGGCCTGTAACAGCCAGGGGTTGCGGGCTGCAGGAAGAACACCAGGGCCAGATTCTGCTTTAATATGTTAAGTAGGTACCTCAGGCAGTCCTGTTTTGAACCTTGACACTATGTCACATCCTCTCTAAGAGGAGATGGCAAAGCTACAATATCACATGATTCTCTACTTTCCTTCCTTTTACTGAACATTACAAACACATAGAACGCTGTTTCCAATGCTGACATACCAAATGATTTATGAGAAAAATAGCTTTTTGGTTAATTTCCAACATCAACACATGGAAGGTTCAGGGCAGTCCTGTAGCAAATAGGTTGTATTTCACATTAACTATGAAATTATGATAATATTTCACAAAGACTATTATAGTCTTTCTCAAGCTTACTTGAACATGGACCACTGTTGACAAAGGATACTTTCTAATTATGCTTACATGCAATATTCCAAGGGATGGCAACTGGGGAAACACTTCAATTGGTACATAGGCTTACGTACCATTGCCTGCGTCATTTCAGAACTGTGTACTTTTGGCAAAACTGTTTGTATACAATCTTATAGCAGTCATAAATCACACATTTATTATTAATGTTATGCTTTGAAACCTCAGAAAGTTTATATATTTATAAATATTTATATTTATATATAGTTTAATATATATTTAAAAACTTTAAGGCTCTGACATGACATTATGAGCCAAGCAGCCTCGAAAGACGCCATTGTGTTCATTTCCTGTTGGCCATCCACTGCTGGGCATGCAGCCGAACCCTAAGAGTTATTTCCCCAGTGAGACTCCCTTGGAGAAAACTAAATTTTCATTTGCAAGTAGTTATCAATTGGAGAGAACTTCTGGGTTAGGGGGTCGGGGCACATGTCCACTTCTCCTTTCAGCTTTCGGATCCCATTTTTATCAGAGCAACAGAAACAAAACTGGCGCGAGCTGGAAATGTGTTTGTTCCATCTGATAATTTATTTGCACGTACCGACAATGAGCAAAGCACTGGGGCATCCTGCTGCAAGCCGGTGATTCTTGCCAATGGTGGAATGAACAAAAGGCACCCCAATCTGAACATGAAGCTTTCTTTAAAAAAATCTTACTATTCAAATGGTATTACTTAGAAGCGAAGTAGGTTTTCAAAATGTACCCTGCTACTCCCTATCATTCCCTCTTCCAGTAAGTTCCACATATTACCATGGCAGCACGGAGAAATTTGCAGCTAGAGTAAGCATAGGGTTTGATTAGTGATCAACGACACATTGCAAGTAAGATATATACTAAATATCTCCTTCTAGAATCTTAGAGTCGGGGGGAAAAAAAAACATTTTAAACCCCTCACAAATTTATTCCATGTATTTTGTAATTTAGAGGTTTAATTAATGCCTCTTTCATTTTCAAATATCCATAATGTCAGCAGTTAACTTAGAATATGATCACAATAATTAATCCATCTTAAGTACAACTACATATCTACCGCTCCAGTTTGTAGAATTTACAGAATTTAAAAAAACGGTTTGCAGCCTTCTTTGATCAGAGTAAGCATGAAGCTGATTTCCAAATTGCATTGGAAACGGGAAGGAAATACCGCAGTTTTTAAGGGCATTGTGAACACATACAGCAGTAAAAAAAAGCCCTGGCCCTGTGAGTCATTCTATCTAGCTGAAGAAACTCATCTTAATCCAACATTACAGAACGATGACAATGGAAGCTCAGATGATTGCCACAGGTCACACAGGAAGATAACATGTGGCTGTGCTCAACTATGGCAAATTGGGGAATTTTTAGAAAACCTTTCAAACAATCCGGGAAGAGCTACCCATTCTTCATACCAACTCTTTCCATAAGTGCTAGTCCGCTTTTTTAGAATTTGTCATTTCCAAAACAAAATAAAAAGTCCCCCCCACACACTCACACACAGCGGAGCCATTTTGCCTTGGAGAGCTACTCCTGGGTACAGGGCCTATCCTGGAGTGTGGTTGATAAACCCAAGGACACACCATTGAAAAACAAATTTATTTTCCCTTTCTCAGCAGGTACCAATCACATGAAATTTTATGGTTAGAGTAGGGACTTTGAGTTTACTTCCTCTTCTCCATGCTGGGATTTTGTCTGATTTAGAAGTGGGGGGATATGATTTAAAATGTATTATATAAAAAGTTTAAATAAAAAAATTAATATATAAAGAATTTCTATTGTCCCATTCAATTACTACTACCACATATAATTTGAGTACAATGTATGAAATCAACCCTAAATATGAAAATTCAGTTACCTGTGAGTTATTATATTATTTTTTATTCTTCTCAAGCATCTCTGGATTATGTTGCATGAATAGTCATTTACCATTAAAATGTACATATTCAGCTCACAATATATTTTCCCATAGATCTTTATGCATAGTTGATCAAATCTGCAGATGCATTGTCCATGGGTAGAAAGGGCCACTTTCACTATGAATTGGGTACTGGATTGGGAAAGGAAAATAAAAAGATATATTAAGAAAAAAGAACTGACTTGTGACCTCACAGATCTTAAAAACTGTTAAGTTGGGAGTGTAGACCCCAGCCCCTCACATCTATCCTAGCCCCCAGGCCTGAGAGTTGTATTGGTCTAGACTCCAAATCCCAGCATGCCAGGTCCTGACCCCCCAGGGAGGGGTCAGGACCACTCCCACAGGGTATTTAAGTGAATTCCCAGAAGAGGATCACATGGTCTCTTTTCCTTTCTCTTGGTGGTCAAGTTTGCGGCCAACCAGGTTCCCCCTCAGGGTCACCCTAGAGTGTAGGAATCCCATTAGACCTGGATATCTTTTAATTTGGCTTGTTTTGATTTGACTTGATTGGGATTTTGTGTTGGCAGAGAGCTCAAATTAGGAAAACTTCCTAACAAAAACTAACAAAGAAGTCAGGTATTTGGTAAGAAGAAATAACATATGCAGTGGGCCAAATGGTCACCTCAAAAATGTATTCTTTCCTTAAATCCCATAAGCTGCGCAATACTACATTTTACAGCAAAAGAAGTGTATTAGGAAAGGATTCTTGAGAGGAAGCGCGTGTCCTGCATTGTCTGAGTTGATCCTGAATACAATCATTGGCACAGTCATAAGAAAGGCCAACTGGGGATGAGGTTAACAGACGAGGAGAAGATGAAATAAGGATGGAGAAAACTGGGGCAGAGGCGATGGCTTGGCAGGTAAGGTTCTTACCATGAAAACGTGAGGACCAGAGTTTGGGACTTAATCACATGCAACTCAAATAAAAAGCCTGGTGGGAGGGTGGGGGTATCCACAGTAGTTCCGGGAGACCGGAGATCCCTGGACCAAGCTGGCTACCTAGACGAACCCTTATCAGACAACTTGAGAGCAACTGAAAGATCATGTGTCCATGAGTAAGGGAGAGAATATCCAAGGAAGACTCTGAGTATTAGTTTCTGGCCTCCACGCACATGTACACTATATATGCATCCAAAAACAGGCAAGCAAGCAAGCATTTACATAAATCTGCATACCTCGTGTGCAAAAAAGAGGGAGCTACAGCCACAGATAAATGACAAGGCCATCAGAAACCAAATAGAGTAAAGAACAGGTCTTCCACAAAGGCTCCAGAGGAGACTGGCCCCAGCACACACTTGTTTCAATTTTCTGGACTCCAGAATTCTAGAGAATAAATTTAAGTACCTAAGTAATTTGTTCCTACAGCCCTAGGAAACTAATTCTGCACACAAAATTGCTTATAATTATATTTTGTGATAAATGTCAAAAATGAATAGTACAGGATGCTGTAGGAGTACAACATGAAAACTTTTTTATTGAGTGTAGTGGAATGGAAAATAAGGAACAATATAATTATAGATTCATTATATGGAAATTCTGATTACTAATCATGATGTTAAAATGTTGAAGATAGATGGATGAGAGATTATTGATAGATTAGTAGATTAGGTGGGTAGATAAATAGATTCAAGTGTTAAGTATTTTTTCCAACCAGCAAACCTCTCCGCCAATGCAATAATCCAAATTAAACCAGATCAGACAGAATTAGAAAAAAACCCACGTTTAACGGATGGCAGCACTCCTAGGTGCCCCCTACCCAGGAAAACACAGAGAGGGGAACAGAGAACCAAAAGACCATGAAAAACTGGGAGCCCATGTGTTCATTCTCTGGGGGACAGTTTAAATAGCCTGTGGGAGTTTTCTTGACTATGCCAAATGGAGGGGTCACCATTTGGCAGGCTTTCTTGGAGGTCGAGTCTGGACTGTGGCCACTCCCAGGAGAGGGGCTTGGAACTTTACACCAAACATTCCATACTCCTTGTATATATGGGTGCGGGGGGAGAGGGAGTTGGGGTGAAGCCCCCAGTTAAACATCCAGATTTTTTTGTATAAAGGGGTATTAGGGAGCTGAGGTGCTGAGGTGATGCTTTTTTTTTTTTTTTTTTTTTTTTTTTTTTTTTTTTTTTGGTTTTTTCGAGACAAGGTTTCTCTGTGGTTTTTGGAGCCTGTCCTGGAACTAGCTCTTGTACACCAGGCTGGCCTCGAACTCACAGAGATTCGCCTGCCTCTGCCTCCTGAGTGCTAGGATTAAAGGCGTGCACCACCTCCGCCCGGCCTGAGGTGATGCTTTTAACCAAACATTCCAGACTCTTTTTGGATAAAGGTGCACCAGCTCAAGTCTGGCTACTTCCTGTGGACATGGGGCCACATGGGAAAGGGGAGTGTTGGGAGTTGGTGGGCTCACGCTCAGCTGGAGTGGCATCCAGTTTACTGTTATTTGTTCCTTGAGGGAGATGAGAAAGCAGGTGGCTAAGAGAAAAAAATTATTGTTATCATTGGCCCTGTGAATAGGGCTAACCATGGGAAGGGTTGTTAACTGCCAAAAAGAATGGTACAGAGAAGCACCCTGGTTGTGCAGGAGAGGTACGGGTGAATAAGTGAGACATAAAAGCAGATATGCCCTTTTGAAACCAGATTTTAGTTGGTGGGTGTCCTTGAGTCAGGAAAGTTGGTACCAATGATGAAGTCCCAGGAGCTGGTGCAGGTGTTGGCATTGTCTGAAGGATCCTTTTTAGGTTGGTCTTGGCCCAGACACTAGGAGTGACCTGTAAAAAATGCTTGAGAATGGGTGGGGTCAAAATAGGCTCTGGAGACTGTTAGTTTTACCAGATTAGGTTTTTTGAGAAAGCAGCAGAACTTTTTAGGAACCTGGAGGTATCTGTGAGACAACTGGAACAGAAACATTTTAGAAAACAATTAAAGGGAATTGGGAATTCCCTGGATTTTTTAAGATACACCTGAAACCTGTTAATCTTGGACTATGAAGCCAGATTTTGAGTGGAAACTGAGAGATAAATGCTATTTTCTCATTTGTTTCTAAGTTATTAGACTAAAGTCCTGGAAAATGCCAGTAGCCATGATATATGCTGCAAAGAAAAGGTCACCCAATAACAGGAGAAAATGAAACCATCAAGCAGAGATGAGAGACAGGCAAAAGCGTACCTGGTGGTTTACAACTCCTTTGTTAGATTACACGATGTAAATTATCTCTGTAGTACTTTCTCTGAGCTTCTCCTCATTCTTCCAGAATCATCCTGACCTTAGTTTAAATAAACTGAACTGAGTATGTGTTTCTTGCAAACATAAAGTATCCTGATAGCTGGACATTTCATGCTATAGTGATCTGTCTGTTGCTGGTCAGGTGCATTCTCCATGGACTGTCTCCCTTAGGTGGAGGCAGAGGTAGTGGTGACGAGAATAAGATTAGCAATTAGCCACTATCATTTGCTGATAACTTAGTGGGTGTCAGGCCATATGTTTGACACTCTTTCAATTAGCACCCTTAAAATCTTTATAACATATTGGGTGGGTGTATTGTCTACATACTACAATTTGGTAAACTGAGGCATTGAGAGACTCTATAACACACAATCAGAGAGCCCAAATGTATCCTTCTTGTCCAGAAGCTGGATATTTTGCTATGGCTTTATACTACATATGCCACAAACATATAAAACAAAATGAATCTTTGAATGGTTCTACGGTTTTAGGCTGACTCTGAGGGGGTCAGTGGCCTTCTTCTGATATCCTGGTAACCCCCAAGACTGGAGCTGCTGTGTGGGTTTGCCAAAAATAAGAAAGAAAGCTCTTACTTTTTTAGAGAATGTTCCCAATCTTTCCAGGCTGATGATATAAATTCAGGTAAAGTGGAAAGAAAATTCAAATGGCCATTACTGTTCACAGTCCAACATTCTTCCCTTGTTTACAGGAACTATTAAAATTAAATATTAAAATCCTGAGGTATCATTGTTTTATTCAAAGTCAATTTTTATGACACCTACATTTACAAAGACGAATCTCAGGAGAACAGGGAACATTTGCCTACATCTTCCCCCTAGGAAGTAATGGGAAGTCACCAGAGTGATTTTATGCTGGAGAGATATCACCACTCCATCAAATGATTTACTATGCTTTGCGTCGTATCCCTAGAACCAAGTCAAATGAAAGGAAGGAGGTGAAATGGAGGTGCCTCTCTGCAGCTTCAGAGGACACATGCCTGCATTTGTATAGAATATACATTAAGTGACCATGTTGCTTTGTCATCCTCGCTACAGCCAATAACTCAACAACAGCTTTATGCCAGCCAAGGGGACAATAAATGGCAAGCTGTAGTATGTTTTATTCTGCATTAGTGCATTGCTTCAGCCAGCTAATGATTCTGACTTCTCAGCCTGCCTCTTTTATTACTGAATGTGATTTTATAGCAGCTGCTGTCCTCTGGAGCACAGAGCAACTCCTGTAGTCCATGGTATGTTGTAAAGCTACATAGGTAATATACTCAGGACTTCCAAGACTGGGAATTCGTTCATTTAAAGTAGCCCACATTAGCCACTGCTTTCTCCGTTCTGAGAAATGAGCTATTCTTCCTACCTCTTTTCTAACACTCCTTTTTGTTCTAATTCATTATTTAATTGGTTTCCTCGCCGGAGAGTAAGTCACAAAAGAGCAAGAATAAAGCCCATCTTGAACACAGAATCTATCCCAGTGCCTGGTACATAGTAGGTATTAAGTAAAAATTCAGCGTGACATAACACATGCTGGGTCACATTTGTACTCCACTGAGAAATACATCTGTGGTGTAACTTTCCTATCAGTGACTATGAATTTACTGTCTGCCATGTTGTAAGTAGTATTCTTGGAGAAACAATAATAAATTAGACTCCCCTTACTCAGTGACTTGCTTCCAGGTTAGAAACAACAAGATCACTGCAACAGCTACAATCCAAAGGTGTCATGAACAGTGCCAGATAGTGCTGAATGAATTCAAGAAGAGGTTTATATTAATTATTACTGCTTTAATATGTAAAGGAAAGTAGAATTTAAATGGAACAGAGAGGATAGGTGAAGATTTGACAATCATGAGAAGAAAGGAAAAACAAACTGGACAGACAGAAAGAAGAAAAAAGCCATAGAATCCAGAAGAACATGATGGTTAAGAAATATGCAAGAGATAGTTGTTTCCACCCGACTCTGGTTTTGTAGAGCATGTAACAAGGGCGGGTCAGCCAAGCTGGATCTGAGGAAGGGTGAGCAGAGGGCTTAGATCAGAGAGAATGGTGTTCTTCAAAGCAATGGCTATCGGGCCAAAGTAGCCTTCAAATTTTATTAGACTGACTTGAGTCTCATTTCCTGCTGTTGGTTCCTTCAGCAACAATTTTTAATAGAACCAGACACCTCTATTCCCAGTGCTCCTCCATTGGATTTCTATTGTCTGGGTGCCTCGTGGGAACTTTGAAACACTTCTACCTGTTTTATTTTGTTTGAGATTTTGCATTTTTGTTCCGTTGGTCTTTTTTGTTGGTTTCATTTTGAGACAGAATCTCACTACAAAAGCTTTTACTAGCCTCAAACTTGGATTCTCCTGCTGCATCTTGAGAGCCAGGATTACAAGTATGTGATGTCATACCTGGATTGATTCTATTTTTATTTTCTGTGCCAGTTGTGTCTTTGAAAATGAGGACTTATTTTCTGGGGATCAGATATACAATGACATTTATCTCACCTGACAAGCAACTCATCAAAAAGACACTACCATTGCTCCCATTTTAGAGACTTGAAAAATCAAAGCCCATACCTTAAAAAATTAGTGATGCATTTAGATTCAGATGTGTCTCAGTCCAAAGCTGGAGCTTTATCTATGAATCCATACTTATGGCCTTGACAAGTTCATCCCTTAATCTTCAAAAGGGTAGTCCTTCTCTATTGGTTCCCAGAATCCTTAACATTGCTTCCACACATGAATGAAACTTATTTGCCTACATAAAACTAGAAAAACATAACTGCAAACAAACTGATTTATTTTGCCACACTGGCCCTGCTCTTCTCACTGTCAAATACGATTTTTTTTTTAGTCTGGGACATTTTCCAAATTTGAAATGCTGCGTTTATTTTTCCCCAAGTCAAACAATAACTGCCTTGCTTCTAACAAAAATAGAATGACAGAACTGTGTTTGCTTCTGGTTTTTATTTTCCCAGATTGTATCAGAAAACACAGAGGGAAACAACAGTCCTGGAGTATATTAGCCAATGGTGCTAATATAATACATGTCTGAACAGTGGTGAAAACATAGCCCTGGTAAATAAATATAGAGAGAATTTGTGCGTGTATTCATTCCTTGTGTACTAGAGCAGCTGTCTATAAAATGTTATAGCTGACTTGAACATGATATCTGGTTTGATGTATTCCCTTAGTCACTGAAATTAGAGTAAAATCCAATCCTGAAGTAAAACTTTGCTTTTGGAAACCAAAAGCTTTTTATTAAGTGATACTCTAAGCTGAAATAACAATAAGTGTTACTTAATTTGATTATAATATAAAACCCAAATGTGTACTATATAAAAAGCAGAAAACTGCAATCCAAAATGCCAAGGATAGTCTCAGACTCAGACAATAAACACAGAGCCAATGACTCGACCTTATAGCTTGAGTTCACATACGGTTGACCATGGAGGTATGAGTAGTCATCTAGGGGAAAAAGGAATATTAAGTTATCCAAACAAAAAGAAGATAAGGAATTGTCATTACACTGCAGCCCAGAGCCAAAACACATATAAAAATATTACCAGTGATTAATAGAATTATGCTAGCAAGAGCATGAAAGAAGAGAGAGAGTGAGAACCGAGCCTTTGGAAACTTCGGGCCTAGATATGGCACCCAAATTCAAAATTCAACCTAAAGCTATCCTGAGAAATAAGAGTTAATATCCTTGCCATAAAGTCAATATCTAGTCCATAACATAGAAACATTTATTATTGAAAAGAACTCATGTTTACTGAAACACGCATTCACACCCACCAGTATAGCTAAAAATGGCTGAGACCCATTTCCACAACTAAAGTTGACCTTAATCCTTTTCACACTTATATGTTTTTTTCCTCGTACTTTCCTATTTCTTATGCTTTCTGAGACATTTTATTGCTATTTTCAGTTTTCCTGGGTTGTATCTTATTTTATTAATTATCAATATCCCTTGTTTACAAATGTGTTTTCAAATCTAGAGTTCTCCACCAGATGCCCTTTTAGCTGTGTTTCTCTTTGAGATGTGTTCTTATTACCAGTCAATGTTAAATATGTCATAAATTCCATTAAGCTATTCTTTAACCCATTAAGTATTTATAATTGTATTTAGAATTGCATTGAGGGGAGAAAGAAGTTATTTTTTAAATGTATTTCTGACTTACTGTATTGGAGATTTTAGTATGTGGTTGCTGAAATATTCTTTGGAATTTTAGAAGATTTTTATGTTACTTGGAATGTTATCAATTTTTAAAAGCAAGTTTCAGGATTGCTAAAAAGAAATGTGAATTTTCTGTATGTTGGGTGCTGTACCTATTAAATAAAGTATACTAATTATGTTATTCCAAACATATGTACTATATGTGTGCTTGGTGTTTCAATTTGTCAAATTGTCTGCTTCTTAGATATGTTAAATTTTCTGTTTTCTGTATTATAATATTATTACAACAATTCCCCCTTTCTTTTCCTTCTATATTAGCTTCTTATACCATGTTGCTTTATATATAATTTATGATAAATTTATCAATGAATATAAAATCATGGTTGTTATGAAAACCACACAGTATTTTCTAATAATACTGTACAGTCTTACCCTTCAAAATGATGACGTTTGTTGCTAATGACTAGTTAGATTTATCAATAGGCTTTAATGGCATCTTTACTTACCACTGTGTCTTTGTTCACTTTGGAATATTCTACTTACGGAGGAGATGCAGATAAATCAGAGAACTTCCGTATGCATTTGGGTAAGCCCCCTAGTTAGTAAGCAGCAGCACCTTCTCTTTGTATATATTACTCATACACTTTGCTTCCCTGAACACTTCAGAGCAAGATGCTGACAACAGATAGGAACATTCTCTTGCAAAGCCAAGGTTCAGTGAACAAATTTAGATGGAAGATTATATCTAATCTATAATTTGCATTTCAATTTCATTAATTTCACCAACTATGTAGAAAAGAATATCACCTTTTTAAGTCAGTCTTGTTTTTTGCTCAGAATCATTTACTAGTGTTTTGACTCCAAGGAATTCTTGTCTTTTTGTTTTCTTTCATATTTTTTTCTGTCTTTTAAAATTAGATTAGTACCAGTATTATGGGTGTGCTTCAGCAGCCTACGGTTATATCACGGTTGCATTCTGTCTTCGGGATTCAGGTTATGCACTTTGGAGAAAGAATCCTGCAGAAGTGACGCGCCCTGATGTATAGTGTTGATGCCTTGCTGTTAATACTAATTTGACTGCACATTCAATCTCAGCATCCTCACTGAGAAAGTTATAGTTTTTCCCTTCGCAGTGGAGAGATGGCTGTGCCTTAACAAGTTTTCATCTGCTAATTTTACCCATTTTTCCATGATTTCAAGTTAACTAAATGCCTATGTCCCAGGAGGTGTCCACAGAGCAATGATTCCAAGCAAACCAAACAGAGTTGTATGTCCCTTTGTGGTCCAGCCTCTGCGGTCATGCAGCATCGTTTCTACTGCAGTGTGGTTACAAGGGAGCCAGGATGCAAAAATGAAGGCAATTAGAATGAACCATATAATTTAAAAGAAATTTTCATCCGTTTTAAAATAGCTGCATTACCATTCATTTATTTGTATATATACACAGGTGAAATTGTTTATTTGCATGTATAAGTGTATGTATTTATGTATATATAAATATCAGGGTAAAATTTTTTAATATATAAAGGAAATAGATTATGGTGTTTAACATATACATGAGTCAATTACCATAAGAGAAAATCCTTATATTGAGGAAAGATTACAAAAGCTTGTTGTAAATAAAAGGGCCTTGTTGACTGAGGTTTCTGTCCTACCTAGTAGTTCTATGTTAGCCACACCACCCACAGTCGTTTAGTTCAAAATAAGCACACAGAGGTCTACATTAATTATAAACTGATTGGCCTAGTAGCTCAGGCTTCTTATTAACTCTTATTATTTAGATTAGCCATAATTCTTGTCTGTGTTAGTCACGTGGCTTGGACCTTTTTCTGCAAGGCAGTCACATCTTGCTTGCTCTGTGTCTGGCTTCCTCTCTGTCTGGGTGATGACTGCAGACTGAAACTTCTCTCTTCCCAGAATTCTCGTTGCCTGCCTCTACTTCCTGCCTGGTCACCCCACCTATTCTTCCTGCCTGGCTACTAACCAATCAGCATTTATTTGAATACAAGTGACAGGGTACAGACCATTGTCCCATAGCAGGACCTGTGGATGAATGATAGCATTTTATAAGATCAAAATTATGAGTGATTCAATATTTGCTCCTGAAGTCTGATTTAAGAGAAAAAAAAAGTGCAACCATTAAACAAATATAAATACAGGATAGTTTGCTGTGAATCTGCTGGTGCCAGTCTCCATGACAACAGGACTTGCCACAAGTGACCCAGAAAGATGGCCAATATTTTCCTGTCCCTGTCCCCCATATTGATGCATTTCCTAGTTTATATTCACTTAGCGCACAACAAGAGGAAGCTGTTCTGGAGTTCTGACACACAGTCTGAAGGGTGATCTGACAAAGGTTGCGGTATAAACAGTACAGCCAGCTGAGACAACAAATAAGCTAATATCTCAGTGCTATAGACATTTATAATTTTCAGAAAAATATTTAAGATGCCACACTCATATCACTAATACAAATATTTAATTTTCTACCAAAAGTTTAGAGATTTCCAAGTAGCAAATGGGATTCCAGCCCATTTGTGACTCTAATGAACAGAACTTGGGGAAATCATGTGTCTGCTTTTCCTCCAAAGGGAAGGCTTGCTAGGAACCCTCTGCATTTTGTTCTAAGCACATCATTACCTATGGGGATGTGTCTGCCCCCACCGGATGTGTATTAACCAATCAGGGGCAGAAAACCTTGACTCTGTGGTTCTATTCCTTTGTTCTGCCTTGTGTCTCTGTTCATCTTTATTAATTCCAAGAAAACAAAGAAACTTTCCTAATCTTCTACTGCCCAACATCAATTTTCTGGCTATTCTTTTCTTTTGGTTTAATTAAAATCTAATTATAACCTACATCAAAAACTAAGTCTCAGAAATTGCACTATACTTCAGATTGTCTGTACTTCAGAATGTCCCTAAAGGTCATGGTTCTACTTAGGATCATCTTGCAAAATTTACTGTGTGTCAGCCACTTACCACCACTCTCAACTTCTAAGCTTGGCTGTGCTCTAAATTGTCTATCATCTGGCTTTAACAGAATAGGCAATAGTTTTAAAACAGCTACATTCATGTGTGTGTGTGTGTGTGTGTGTGTGTGTGTGTGTGTGTGTGTGTGTGTGCATATATATGTGTGTGTGCATATATATAGTTTACTTGTGTATATATGTATAAATAAATGACAGGGTAAATTTTCAAATATATAATAAAATAGATATGCATATGTATTTGAGTTACTTTTTTATCAAACTGAGAAGTTAGGATTTAATGGTGATACATTTAAGGATGGGTGTGCAAGCTTTTCTGTTCAAATGAAGAAAGAAAGAAAGAAAGAAAGAAAGAAAGAAAGAAAGAAAGAAAGAAAGAAAGGAAGGAAGGAAGGAAGGAAGGAAGGAAGGAAGGAAGGAAGGGAGGGTAGACATGCATTGATTCATAATTTAGACAGTGGTGTATTTCTTCAATGCATATCATAAATGGAAGTAATCAGACATTCCCTTCTGTCTGCACTTAAGATGAAATAAGCCAAAACTGATAAAAAAGACAAACACGTGTGCACGCACTCACATACAGGCATTTCTATACATCTCTTTCTAAGTGGCAGCCTCTGAGAAGTAAGGCACAGAGAGGCTAAGAGCTACTGTAGATGCAGTTGGGAGCAGGGTTGAGTTCTACAATCCCAGTTGCACACATCCTGTCAAGGCCATACAAGCTCCTCTCCTAGCAATGCTCCTCTCCCAGGATGGGAACAATGAGTACACAGCCTTACAGAGGAACCATTAGCATTGCAACTATTACAACCTTCATCCTTGTAAGAGCATCCTTGTATGTTCAGACCATAAAAAAGCCTTCTACCTTGGCCCCATGATGGTAGACTGAAGACATTGTACCATCCCTGTTTTATTTTCCTTTTCAATGTCTCACACAAATGGGATTCTTTTGTGTTCTTTAAGTACAATGTGTCAAAGGATGCTTGGGCAAATTGAACTTTGCAGGCAAAGCAAAGAGAAGCAAAAGATACTCCTGACAACTGAAGTTAATACACTCTCTTAACTACTTAGCAGGGGCAGGCAGAGTCTAGGTTTTTCCTTTATACTTCCCGCACTTCTAGAACCTTTTCTGCCTTCACCTGCTACAAGACAATGGGGCTTTCTCTGGGAAACACACAATGGTCTTCATCCCCTAGGAAGAACCGATTACCATAACCTTGCCTTGTTTGGGGCTGTATAAAATCCTGCAACCTAAAATATTTGGGCATTTTTCTTTCTCTTCTCCTTTATTATGAACTCCATTTGACTGGTGGGGGAGGCTATTCCCTGTATACATCCTCCTGGTTCCACTGGAAGTTTGAGCAGGAAAGACTCCACAGCTTTTATTCATTTGATATCATTTAACAACTTCATCCATGCCTGGTTCTTTGCCTAGCTGCTGGCTACAGACGTACAGTGAGAAAACAATACGAGATAACGCGGCTCTGCAATTTTCTCCCTCTGCAGTCAGTCTACTGGCAGGGGTAGCAGCAATCTGTTTCTGATTATAGTTCAATATTCTGCCTGATCACAATGCCCTATTTGTAAGTCTAATTCAGACAACTTTGTATGAGCGACATTTGTGTGGAAATGTATGCATGTGTTAAGAGGGTCAGGGTGGTTTGTGGAAAGAGTACTAGAAAACAAAAAAAGATAAAGCAAATCCTAAAGCAATCTTGATGGAGCTCAAGTCCCTGGACACCATCCAGTCTCCTTTGTTTAGGAAATCCCTCTCCAGAGCTCAGAGGTTGGGGTCTTCCCGTAGGAGGAATGTGTGCTTATTTTCCTGCCCCAAGACTGAAAAGAAATGCTTTATGTTCAAACTGTTGAACCATTAGGGAAGCCGAGGTTAGCAGAGTCAGTTTTTAAATTGCAGTTTAGCGATAATATCCAAAAGGAACTATACATGAAGGCAGAAAAAAACCTTTTGGCAATGTTTGAAAATACGTTTGTTTGTTTGTGTTCTCCTCGGGAGCTAATTGCCTCCTACTCACAGGAGCCTTGAAAGAGGTTCCTGTAAATGTTTACTGCAGTATGTGCGGCCTCATTGTAGGAAACTGATGGCTCCTAATCCAAGCAGCTCAGATTGCCAGATTAGAAATTGAAATAGATTTGTGCAGGAGATGCTGGAGTTTGTTTCTCGTTTTTATGCAAAATCTGATAAAGTTTAAGCCATGGGTTTGTATACATACTGAGGCTGGCAGTCCTCCGTTTTGGGAGTGAGTGCCCTTGCTGGCTCCACTTTATTCCAGTTAGCGCCTTATTACACAAATCACAGAGCCTTGTTATGCCAGGGAGTAAACTAGAGCCCTGCGTGCCAATGCGGTAGCCCCCAGTCACACGTGGTTCCTGAGCCTCTGAGCTGTGGGTAGTCCTGATGGAGGGATGATGTCTGTGACAATACCAAGATGTCTGGTCCAAAACAAAAATAAATCTTTGTAGAAAACCTCATTAATAGCTTGGATAGCGATTAAGTATTTGAAATGAAATTTTTGACGTAATTGATTTATATAAAAAAGAGGTTATAACTTTATAGCATCTCCTTCCTTTTAGCTTATTTTGCTATGGCAATTAGGAAACTAATTGTGGTGGAGACGACCAGCACCGTCCTAGACTGGGAACGGAGAAGCAGCAGCTTACCTATTTTATCTGCCTGGGAAACAAGTGACTAGGAGACACACGGACAGCACGGACAGGTATTCACTAGGCCACCTCACCCCACTCTGATAACTCTGTAAAGTCCTTAGGATGGCTGGGGATGTCAATGTGAGAGAATCATCTAGAATCATCTGGAAAATCTCAAATGACGGGTTGTCTAGATTAGGGTGGTCTGTGAGCATGCCTGTGAGCAAGTCTGTGAGGGGGTTTTGTAATTAGGCCAGTTGAGGTGGGATGAGCCATCCTAAATGTGTTTGGCACTGTTTGTGAACTAACAGAGAGAAAACTGAGCCCAGCTTTCATTGCTCTCTGCCTCTTCGCTCTTGACATGAGGTGACCAGCTCTCCCAAACTCCTGCTTCTGTGACTTCCTTGCTACACTAACTGTAAACCAAACTAAAACCTAGAACTGTAAACCAAAATAAACCCTTTATCCTTCAAATTGCTCTTATTAGAGAACTTTTATCACAGCAACAAAAAGAAGCTAAATAAATGCCCCACCAATTATCTACTTTCTAGTCCTTGAAGTTGTATAAATATGACTTCACATAGTAAAAAGAGACCCTGCAGTGGTCAGAGCAGAAGTGTTCACAATAGGCAGGAAGTGACAATGGATAATGAAAATCTGGTACATGTCCACTATGGCATACTTACTATTCAGCTGTATGGAAAGCTGAAGTTTCAGGTGAATGGATAAACCTAGAGACTATGATATGCAGTGAGGTACCTCAGAGGCAGGAAAACAAATGCCACATACTTCCTCTCATCTCTACTTCCTAGTTCCAATTCCACAGATGTATGCAGCATGGAATGACCACAGAGACCAGGAGAGTATAAAGGAACCATAGGCAGAGAAGGCTTTAGGAGAGAGCTACAAGAGACAGGTGATGTAAAGTGAGAAACAGAATAATGGGGAGGGGACTCCAACTAGGGAAGAGAGGAGAGTGGCAGCCAGTAGCTGTCTAATAGGACTTACTGCCCGTCAACAGGATGGAAGCCATGCCTGGTACTGGGAATACATCCAGCTCCCCTTGGCTAGTGAGGTCATGGATCTTAGAAAACGGATCTACTACTTGCACTTTGCTACACCGACATAATTTTTCACTGCATTCTAAATTTTACCTCGTGCCACAGGTAAGTATAGCTACTGCCCCTTGCCAAAGAAGCCTGTCTTCACAGTAAGTGGAAGCTATTACAGAAAACACCTGGTAGTCACACAGAGATGAACAGATGCGGGGAGGCCAGCCCCAGTGAATGCATCTCCGTCTCAGGGAACATCATGGTAGGTGGAAAGGAAAGATTATCAGAGATAGAATACAAAGAAATCTGCCATGAAACAGTCTCTGCTGGAAATGGCTGCATACGTAATACTGGTATAATCGCAGTATCAATGGCTTGCTAACATAGGTGGGGGGATTTTAGCAGGGTTCCACCCCGAGATAAAGCACTACAGGCAACTAATGACTGCTGGATTAGGAGAATTAACTCCACCTAAGGGTGAACCTCCTTATTGGTTGTTCAGTGTGGAGTGGTACACACAAACAATGAAAACAGACCCAGCAAGTTGTAATATACATTGGTGCATAAACACACACATATGTATTCGTATGGAATAATAATAAAAGAGACGCTGGCTATGAGAGTGGCAGGCATGGGAGGTGTTCTAGAAAGGGCAGCTGGGAGGGGTGAAGAGAGGAAAAGAAAAGATATTATTATTATTTATTACTTAAAACATTTTTTAAAAAATTAAAGCATTGTGCCAATGTGTTGCATTTGGGATCATCGGTTGTCCAAGTGGGACCAATATAAACACAGGGCATCTTAAACGTCCCGGAGGAAGTCAGAGGAGGGTATCCGTGAGAGATGTGGCAGCAGAAGAGGAAGTAAGAACATGGCGACTGTAGCACGAGGAAAACTGAAACTACTGAGATGGCTTTGGAGAGGAAGAAGACCCGGAATGGAGGATGTGAGAAGCCCCTACAGCTGAGGAAGGTGAGGGAGCGGATACTCCAGAGCCTCCCAAATAGGAACACACCCAATGAACATCTTCAGTCTCAAGAAACTGAGATATACTGTGAAAGCACCAAACCATAAAATAATAAATATGAGTTGTTCCTAAACAGGCAGTGTGGGGTAATGAGTAGAAAGTCATAGAGCAAGCAAGGTGATATACAAACTTCATGCTAAGCAATGCCTCTTCTACAGCCCTCTGCTACCAGTCTGGGTGACACTCCTGGTTTGGTTTGATGGCTATTTGCATACCGTTCAGGAGCCTTTGGTAGTTGTTATTTGTGTTGCGGGATGGAGCCAGGTGTTCACTGAGCAAGGCCAGTGCTCTGCCACTGAACTATACCCACCGGCCCCTCTGCAGTGTTTTGTAAGGACTGCCCCTTTGCCTTACAGTTGTCCTGGTTCAGCGTCCACCACGCATCTGGGTGCTTTCTTCCACCCACACAGACACTGATAAGACGAAGGTGGCTGGGGTTATTCCTCCATTTGTCTTTGGGGCTTGGGAAGACAGCTTGTTGCTATTTTATTGTAGTTTCTCCTCCGGCTGTTTGTTTCCTCCCTATTGGACCTTTCCATTCACAGGGAGAATGAACGATCTGTAGCTAATACATTAGAAAACAAATCTCTTTCTATGAATAATTATCTTATAGGGTGCCTTCCTATAGATTCTCAACCAATGCAACCTTCCAAAGAATCTTATTGCTCGTGAAGTGTTCCTTTAGAAAACTTCAGAACCTATGGTTTTAAGAGCACTTCCTGGAGCAAGATGATATGAAGGGCCTAGGCGCATGCGTTAAAGACACTCTGACTCGTCCATTAGCTCTAGACGTAGTGCCATCCCACCCAGTCTCAGCTTCCTTTAATGGAGATTCAGCATCCGAATGATTTTTAAGGCTTAACCATTGCTTGGAAAAATTACTGACTTAGGAATCAATCAATGTTCAATAATATACACAAGCAGTGCTAATTACCAAAGCCAATCTTTTTTTAGTTGATTGCTTGAGAATTCCATACATGCATATAATATGTTTTTGATCAAAGCCACCCCCCATCTCTGACTCCTTCCATATCCCACCATTCCCTTTCCCTCCCTGCTCCATTCAACTCTTTTAAATACAGTGAATCCTGTTAGTGCTGATCTTATACACATGAGAATGGAACCAGCCAATGGAACATGGACAATATACCATGAGTCTCAACACTAATGGAAACAGACAGCCTTCCTGCAGTTGCCAACAGCTCATCAGCTAGGACTTCAACTTCATAAATCTCTGCCCTACGCATAGAGAATTTTGGGCTGGTAAAGTCAATGCACTGTACCTCTTAATACATTAGGAAGGTCATTAGTTTGTCTATTTTTTCATAACCTCTTTTGAACTAGGAGAAATATACACCTTTTGAACCTCAGTGACACCCTAGCTTTCATTCACTAATCCATATTCAACAAAGAACTCCGGCAAACTTTTGTCATTTCTCAGTGAGCTGTGACCCTCAGGTGATCAACAGCATTATCTAGCTGCATTTATCTCTATAAAGTTATTCATAACAAGATCACAATTATCTATAATTACCTCCAGAGACTAAATTGTAATCATCAGAGAATGTGATTAGATTTCTGTATTATAAAGGAATTTGGGGAGTAAAGCATTATCCCTTTTAAGTAAAATGTTCATTTTCTTGTCTTTTTGTAGAAAATTATAATTTAGAAAACTATTTTTCTACCTAAACTCAGTTGGGCAGCCCACAAGCCCTTTATTCCCAACTTGGCAATGCTCCTTACAGGGAAAGAAATTTCTTTTCCTTTAGAGAGAGTAACAGGCTCTATTGCAGGAGTGCTCCGTCGTCTGATTTCATCCTAACAGCACCCCCATAAAGTGGACATTAGAAGTCATATTTTCGTCTATGGAAAACTTAGGCTTAGCAGGGTGAGTTAAATTACCCCATGTCCTCCCCTTCAGCTCAGCAACAATTTATTTTCTCTTTCAAATCAGAGTTTCACAACATAAGCAAAATGGTATTAACTCTTGGGTGAATGAAATTTACTAAGTATAGCGTTTGTCTGTCTCCCTTATAAAAACTGAGTCCACATAAGGTAGCACAGTGGATATTAACATAAATCTGGGCCAGGCCCCTCTTCCCCAGAAAGTACCTTCAAATGTATTGATCAGCTCTGACTCTATCTAATTTCTAATGACTTTTCTCAAACCTCAGCTATTCAGTTTTGTGACACTGTATCTTTGTTATTGTAAAAGTTATTCTATATCCAATCATTAATTACTTGTGTGATCTTACTTTATTGACTATCCCACTTTAATCATCCTTTCAACTCTATAACCTTCAGCCTATGGATCCTTCTAAATTCTCCCAATTTGTCACCATAGTTTATTTTCATTCTCATTGAACTTTCAATCAAATATTGTTGACTGTTACCCTTTATTGCTATCTTTAAACAAATTCCCATGTATTTTAGACTGGCCTTGAACTTGTTCTGTAGTCAACAATGGGCTGTACCCTTGGACTTCTGGTCCTCCTACTTCCACCTCCCAAGCGCTAGAATACACCTCTGTGCCCTTAATGTGTAGTAGCATTCTACCCACTGAGTCGGTTGCCCAGCTCTCAGCCATCTATACATCATTTTTACAGAACTCTTACCAATAACCTAAAGTTTTTTCTTCAGTTTGTTACTCCTTTCTGACAAAATAGCTAGCCCTCAATAAGTTGAGCTATTTTCTTCAATGTCACACCCAAAATCTAAACCCTCCTAGGAAAATATCACACAATGAATAGTACTTGATAAATGCCATTGGTCTCACTAATAAATGTGCAATGGCCATCTTCCAACGGACCTGCAGTTCTTTCCTTTAACCCTGGAGTGTTCCTCTTTATTATTCTGCCGTCTTCCCTTACTTTCCTTTCCTTAAGCAGGTTGTACCTCTTATTTCACATAGAAAGCAAACTAACAAACAGAGGTTCTGTTAAACCCATGCAAAAAAAATCCCTGCATGTCAAAACTATCCTCCTTACCTTAGACTTAGTGACCCACCAAAAGTGGCCCATCTTACACATGTGATGACTTTGATCCTTCCAACCTATTATGACTAGGATTTTAAAGTGTCTATAAAATGTATGTTTAAGGCTTGGTGCCCAGAGCAACATTGTTCAGAGCAGGAGCCTTTGGGAAGTAACTAGATCATAATGGCTCTGACGTCATTGACTGAGAAATTCAGTCATTGATTCATAACCTAATGAATTTGGAATGAGCCTTTGTTATGAAAATGAACTCTCTGTGATTTCCATGAGGCAAAGCAGCTTCACTCCCATGGGTGTTGCTGTCTATACTGTTCAGCCTTGCCAAAGCCCCAAAGCAAGAGGGACAAGAAACTGTGTGTTGAAATCTCGAAAGTTGCAGACTTGTCCTTATGAGCTGATTGTCCTAGGTATTTTGCCACATCAATAGAAAGTGGGTTGCCGCAGAGTCCTTCTCAGGAACCCCATGTGAAAGACTGGCATTTTTCTCAGACAGATAAATCCTTTCCTCTTCAAGTGCATCCAGTCCTTCTAACCACGTTTAAGTCCCCTCCTTTAAAAACAATTGAACATGAGGAAATGGAACCTCTCCAGTGAAATTACCCCGCAGCCAGAGTCGAGCTTCCCTCCTCTTCATCATCAGTGAGCAGCTCGATGTATTCTCTTCTCTTTTCCCTTTCTTTTCCCCTCACTACTCAGGAGTCCTGTCTTCAGTGGCTGGGATGGACTCTGGAGCCAAAGCCAGATTACTTTCTCTAATCTTCTGATTCCACGCTGATTTTTCTTCTATGTCTCTGGGTGTGTTTTGACAATACTAATTATATCCTCAGCCCACACCCCAGCTCCATTATAGGAACCCCTCACCTCTCTGTCCTGTTCAGACAACTGTTCTTATATGGTTTTGTCTTGTCTCATGGTTTTAATTACCATCTTTATTCATGGCTCTCAACCTTAAAAATACTGTGACCTTTTGATACAATTTCTCATGTTATAGTGATCCCCATACATAAAATTTTTCATTGCTACTTCATAAGTGCAATTTTGATACTGTTGTGAATTGTAATGTAAATACCTGATTTGTAGGATATCTGACATGGAGCCCCCAGGTTGAGAACTGCTGAGCTGTATATAGTGATGACTGAAGACGTTGTCTCTACTCCAGTCTTTTCAAGTGATACGCGGGGTCATATGTGAGGCTAGAGAAATTTCATCTTTTGTATGGAGAAGTAGGTAAAACTCAAAATGCCTTAACTAGACCACACTGGTTTCTTTTCTGAAAGTCACTGATATTCAGGAAAAAAGACTAAATGATAAGTGGTTTCTCATTCTCACTTAACCCCTCTTCTTTTGTGTTTAACATCCAAATAATAATAGAATACTATTAATTTTATTGGTAATCCACTAATTTCAGAACGAACATACTGCTTAAGATCCTTGATGACTTATTTAATGTCCAATTATAAGCATCCATTCTAATTCTGCTGGTTCAGGGACAATGCCCATCTTGATTAAATATGCCTCCATTATCTGGAAAAAAAAAAGAGTCAGTTCAAGCACTAGGGATAAAAACTGATTCCACTGCCAGTAGCCCTACAAAATGCCCAAGCCATACAACTGTCGCCCACATTGGGAGGGCCTATGCAGGCTCCCCCACTGTCAGTCTGGAGTCAGTGAGCTCCCACTAACTTGGGTCAGCTGTTTCTATGGACTTTCCCATTATGGTCTTGACCCCTTTGCTCATCCTATCGCTCCCCCCTCTCTCTGACTGGATTCCAGGAGTTCAGCCCAGTGTCTAGCCGTGGATCTCTGCATCTGTTTCCATTAGTTACTGGGTAGAGGGAGAACCACTGCTCTTAAGGAAGGAAAGGTTCCTCTTGGCTCATGATACGCAGGGATGTAGTCTGCCGTGGAAAGATGGTCATAGCAGCAAAAATTTGTGGCAACTAGTGATATCATATCTGTACTGGTGCTAACGGGGTCTCTATAATTTGTTGTTATTTTACTGTTTTGATTCTTTGTACTCCTTTGACTTTTTTTATTCTTTTGGGGGGCCCACCACCCAGTTCCCAAATAAATCACACACAGAGTCTTAATTCTTACTTATAAATACCCTGTCTTAGCTTGGCTTGTTTCTAGACTGCTTTTCTTAACTGAAATTATCCCCTCTGTCTTTTTCCTCTAGGATTTTTTTTTCTTTTTCTTACTTCTCTATATCTTACTTTCACTCTTACTCTGTGGCGGGCTGTGTGCCTAGGAGGCTGGCACTTACCATCCTCCTCTCTTTGCTCCTTTCTCCCTTTCTCTTAGACTTCCCTTCTATTTATTCTTTCTGCCTGCCAGCCACGTCTATCCTCTCTCCTGCCTTGCTATTGGCTGTTCAGCTCTTTATTAGATCATGAGCTGTTTTAGACAGGCAAAGAATCACTGTTTCACAGAGTTAAACAGATGCAACACAAACAGAGCAACACATCTTTACATCATTAAACAAAAGTTCCACAGCATCAACAAATGTAGCACACCTTAAAATAATGTTCTACAACAGGTTTCCTCCTATTTTTCATCGTGATTCAGTCCAGGACCCCATACTACAGAACAGTGCAGCTAATACTCAATGTAAGTCTTCCCTCCTTGTTTAAATCTTTCTGGAAACATCCTTGCAGCTGTGTCAAAAGGTATGTCTCCTAGGTGACTCCCAATTGAACAAAGTTGAGAATGAAGACTAACCATCACAGTCAGCTTTCCATTAGTATAACATTACCATTAAGGTGGGTGGTCCTTGGACTTCCCACAGGGCAGAGAACCCTGATTGCTTTTTGGGCTGACGAGGGAGGGGGGCTTGGTTGGGGGAGGGGGAGGGAAANGGATCAAAAACCCATTGCCATTGTTCTTGAGTTCTCAGTAGCCCTCATTGCCCACTATGTTGGTTGGGGGAGGGGGAGGGAAAGGGGAGGCGGCGGTGGGGAAGAGACAGAAATGTTTAATAAATAAATAAATTAATTAAAAAAAAAATTGTTGTTTGGAGAACTAAGTACATGATCAGTTGATGTCATTTATAAGACCTTTGGTACTACATTGTTGCAAAAGCACACGACAGATCAAAATTGCCACAAGCATAAGAAGTGACAAAGGAGAAGAGTAAAATCCTGTGGTCCTACTATCACTTTCAAGAGCTCATCTAATTGGCTTGAGGGCCACCACTATGCCCACTTTATAAAGAATCCTAAGAGCACAACAAGACAGGACCAAAATTTGAATTATAGTATGAATCTTTAGAAGATATTCTAGATCTAACCTATAGAAATGTGATAACTTACAGTCAGGGAAACATTCTTGACCACTGAAACCTTTAAAATAAAGTTCTGGAGGGATGCTCAGGCACATCTCTTTCCTCTATGGGGAACGGAGAGGGGTTTTATTTGTTCTTGACCAAATAAGAATTACAAAAGGCAGCTCGCACTGAGTTGTGGCTGTCAGGCAGGCAGATGGCATGTTGTGACTGTTTTTATAAGACAAGGGTAGTGGCTGAGGCTCCTACCATCTGGTGCTCAGGGAAACTTTGCAGGTCTCTGCGAAGAGTAGATGTATAAATTCACGAGGAACACTTCTGCTTAAATACCACCATTTGACGGGAAAGATTAGCTACCTCTATTTATTTTGGTAAAATCTTTCTCAAATCAGGACTCTACTCATACAGACTAAAAAAACTTACAAACAGAAAGATCCAGAAGTAAAACCTGTCCTTTCAGACTTGATACACACACACACACACACACACACACACACATTCATTTTCAAATACAGTGGATGAATTCTAGGTTCAAATAATAATCCGTCCCTTAGGTTACATGAGAAGAACACCTGTGACCAAAGCTCGGTCACATCAACCACCTGAATTCTTGACATGGAACAATGAAAAAGCATAAGGCTTCGGACTTAAATATTCCTGGACCTAAATTCTAACCTTTCATGGTAACGGCTATATGAACTGTGAAAATGTCCTGTATTTTCTCTGGACCTCAGTTCCTCCACTTACAAAATGACTCTTGTAGCATAAAAACAAGCATAATTTTGAATTCCTGGCTCACTGCCTGGTACACTACAAGTGCGTGGTTTGTGGCGATGTGAACGGAGTGTCTCTTGACAAGCACAAAGAGCTCATTCTGCGACTGCTCAAGTACCCACTACAGAGTGCACACTAGCGAGGCAATATGAAGACATTCTAGCCCTCTGGAGTTTACATATCCATGACAGGCTGAATAATGTCTCCCACAAGAAGCTCACATCTTCATTCCATGAATTAATGAAAAAAAATACTTTAAGTGGAAAAAAAATTTTTTTTAAGATGTGACTAAATTATGGATACTCAGATTAGGACAGTGTCCGGGATTATCTGAGTGAGCCCGTGCAATGGTGAGGATCCTTAGCAGAAAAGAGAAGACATGAAAATAGAAGTGAATAACTTGGAGTGATAGAAGGAAAGAATGGGAAGCCAACGAAGGCATGTGGCTTGCAGAAGTTAGCAAAGGCAAAGGAGTGGATGTCTCCTCTTACCAGAAAGACCCATGTCTGCCAATACCGGATCGTTAGCCCAGCAAAACGGATTTCCGACTTCAGAACTATAAAACTGTTATCTTGAGCCACTAAGCTTATAATCACTTGTTACAGCAGCGGTAGGAAGCTAATAAATTGGGAAGAATTAAATGACTAATTACATAATAATTTAATACAATTGTGCTAAGTACTTAGATGATTAAGTAAATCAAAATGAGTTAGTGAACATGAGTCTGGGAAGCAGGACACCTCCTTTGAGGGGCTGATTTTTCACTTTAGATTTTCAAACTGAAAACAGATACACTGAGCGAAGGGAGAGAAAAATATTCCAGGCACAGAAAAATCCTTCTCAAGAAGGAACTTGCTCAGAGTAGCTGGAATGCAGTCAGAAAGGTGTGTGAGGGGGGCATGAAAGAATGGAAGACAAAGTCAGCAAGAGACAAGGAGGTGAGGGAGGATGGGAAGATTTAACCTTGCAATGCTTTGCTGGCCTGTTTCAGACCAACCCTCTCACTGAGGACTTAAAAAAAAAAAACTGGCTTGGGGTTGCTTTTTTCTTATTCTGAACTACCAAGTCCAAGAGTGCTTGAAGAGTTTTCTAGACAGAAGGAAGTTCAGAGATCAACTAGAGACCTGGCAATGTTTTTCTACCAAAAAAAAAAAAAAAAAAAAAAACACTTTTTAATTAAAAAGCAGCTAAATGTCTATTAAACTGAGCAGAATGTTGTGGTGGCCCAGTCTCAGTAATACCAGCTATAGAGCAAAAGCCTCTACATTGAAAACCCCAATAAACTTGACTCTGCCAATCCCCATGGGCCAATCAGAAAAGAGCAATAGTAGAAAGCTAAAAAAGAAGAGACTTTATAAATGTGATCACATTGAGAAGAGAAAAGAAAAGAAAAGAAAAGAAAAGAAAAGAAAAGAAAAGAAAATTTCAGGTAAATAGATAAAACGAGAAAACATACTGAATAAGGTAACCCAGACCCACAATGACAAATGTCACATGTTCTCACTTATGTAAATTCTAGTGTCTAGTCTTCAGATTTGTGAGTTTAGCTTGGTGTACCTGTAGAATCCCGGAAACTGAAAAGGGGCCATTGCAAGGGAAGAGGAAGAGTGATCATAAGTGGGGGGCAAAAGTAAAACATAGGTGATATGAAAGGAAGAGGAAGAATAATGAGAAGGGTCGTTTAGGGAGAGAGGGTGAGGCACAGTCAGAGGAGGAGGTTGGGAGAGGCTTCACTAACATTAAAGATGTTTGGGAAAGCTGAACACAAACCTACTATTTTTATAAGCTTCATATATACACATGTGAAGCGTGTGTGTGTGTGTGTGTGTATCTTTATAGTTGGCCAATTATGATCCAGTGAATGTCCACCCACATCTATGGACAGGACAGTCTAGAATCAGTGAACTATGAAAAAAGGAGGACTTGAAGTAGGGAAGCTTTGGGGAACCTGAAAGGAGTTATGAGGAACAACTATAATCAGAATATATGATATGCATATATAAAAATTACAAAAAAATAATTATAAAATTTAGCATTATTGTTGGAAAATATGTCTGAAACAACCTGAGCAAATAAATGTGTGTTTGTATTTTTTTAAATATAGTCCTTATAAAGTCTACTTACAAAGCAAACACTCCTGGCAGAAATCGTCCAGACACTTAGCATCTGCACTGAGATATACTGCCAGTGCAAGATACGCAAACAATTTTGAAGATCTAGTAGGCAAAAGAATTCAAATATTTCGGTATTTTTCATATAAAAAATATTTAAATGATAATATTTTAAGCAATGAGTTATTACATGCTTAATGGCTTTTCCAGTTTCTGCAGTGGCCATCAAGAATACTGAATATGTATCAATCTTCACATGCACATATCTTAATTTGCCAAACTCTGCAATATGAGTAACATCCATTTGCCATAAATGATTAGGAAGTAATCCTTAAGGATTTACTCCCAGATGAGGTTCAGGTGAAGACTGTGATCATATATCACATGGCTTAACACTTTGGCGAGCAGCTTCTCTTGTTAATGTAAATTGTTTTCTTAAACTTATGCTATTTTAATGATGCAGAGCATGTGATCACTGACCATGCTCAACATGAGATGAAGCAATTATTTTTGTAAGCTTATCAGCTAAATAATTACCTTCAGCTAATGGGACAGGAAGATTTGAATGTGCTTTGGTATGCCCTACAAAGCTTGGCAACCTTCTTTGATTCATGGCATTTTGAATTTGCTGGAACGACATCTTAACTTGCGTATTGCTAGTCCCAATACATGGAACATTTTCTAGGACTTGAAGAACATTAAATACATATTGGCTGTTAGTACATAGATTAAATGCCTTATTTGTAAAGTGCATAGATTAAATACCTTCTTTGTAAAAAAAACTGAAATACTATAGCAACAACTTGCATCTCAACTATTTGAGTGAGGCCGGTTTGGTTTGCACGACATGTCCTTTACCATTAACCACATATACAGTTTTTCCAGTGGAAGAACCATCTGTAAAAATTAACATAGCATCCTTTAAGGAATCTTTTGCTACAAGTTTAGGAAAAATAAAGGAATGTAGTTGTGCAAATTGCAGTATCAGATCAGCTGGGAAAGGATTATTAATCTGGTCTGCAAATTGAGCAAATGTAATTGCCTAAGAATCATTATTTTGAAATAACCAATCAATTTGTTGTTTAGTATGAGGAACATTGACCATAGCTGGTTCTCTACCAAAATATCTCCTAGATTCCACCCTGCTCTTCTGTGCTAAGCAAACTACTGCTTCAAAATAAGGGTTTGATACCTTAATTGATGAATTGAGAAGATGCAGTCACAAAAGCAAACCATTTTACCATAAAACTGCTGTAGAAATAAATAGGTTTTGTAGGTTACATACCTGCTTGTCAAGGCTGATCGTAATTAGTATAATGTACTTGCTGTTTCTGAAGAGCATACTCTACCTGGGTGATTACCTGTCTGGCAGCTTCTGTAAGCTGTCTAGTGGAATCTGGATCACTGCTCCCTTTAAGAATTTCACTTAGTGGTTCAAGGTCTCCTGTAGGATATTTTAAATAAGGTTTCGGCCATTGTATGTCTTATTAAAAGTTTGTAAACTATCTTTCTAATCCAAGTTGCAAGGCTGCCTAGCTGACAGGCTTACTTGCTCGTTTACATTTTCACAGACACTTGACTGGCTTGAAGCTGCAGTTTCCTGAGGCTACTTTTTTGCGGCTTGGCTGTCAGGTTGGGTTAGGCTCCAAACTGAAGCTGGGATATCTGGCGGGGCCCAAGTCATGCTCTCCACTTGGCAGTGTCCCACCAGGCACTTGGGGCCAGGAGGTGCCCATCCCTCATTGTCGGCTGTGCCTGGGCACAAGCAATGTATTTTACATTTAACAGTCCCATCAGAGGCCAGTGTTAGAGGTGGCTGATAAATCTACAGGCTCTCAGGTGTCTGCCATTACAGCGGCTTCAAGACTACCACATCCACAAGCTTAGGCAGGTGTAGCCACGCTGACTTTTACTATCCTTGCATTTTAGTTTAAATCTTGTAATCACAAAATTAGGAGAATTCCTGAATCCTCTCCTCTGCTAAAAGCCATAGACTTATCCATATAGATTCTTTGCCTCATGGGTCAATTAGCCTCTAGGCATTTCTATTGACCGGCTCTGGTTGCTGACTGTGGGGAAGAATAACCCTTTAAACTTTTTTTTCTCGCCTACCTTTCCTGGCTCCACCAAACAGCGTGGCTCAGACTCAGCACACTGCGTGTGTGTGAACTGCCACAATCTCAGTGGTAACCTGCTAGGTCAAAGACCACATTCCCTTCCATCACTCTCCCCAGCTGCTTAACAGAGGCTGCCGCTAGGTGACCAAAGTACCACCGCTTGCATGGGTGAAGGCAAGGTCTCATTTTGGCCTCTCCAAGTCCTGGAGCAGCCCAAAAGTGGCGGCTGATACCCCACCAGCGCTCGGGTGGGAATCTCCACCTTTGTTTCTGCTCCCTTTCAGCTCCCCTACCAAGCAGCTGTGCAGACAGCGGAATACTATTTCCTTTCCCCATATTTACAAATACTTAGTTTTACTCCCAATTTTTTTTCTATTTTTCTCTTTCCTTTTATATCATCTACTATTTATTTATGAGTGTTTATTACTCACCTCTCCACCTTTGTGAAATTTTGCTGAGTTCTTCACCTACTCCCTTATATGCCTGGCCAAATTTCTGTGTGTTTCGGGGTTCACAGGTCACGCCATGTCATGGCGTCTTATGTACCACTCGCCAGGGTAGGGGCATTGGGATTTAGAAATACTATTAAAGAATATGAAGACACAAGTAAAAATAATAAAAGAGAAACATATAGAGTAGTACCATGAGGGAGTTCCAGTGAATACTGAAATCACCTGCATTTAATATTTTCAATTGCTTAAAATACCCCTGACCCCAAAAGGTAAGAGTAAGACAAAAAAAAAAAAAAACTGTATTAACATGATACAAGGAACTGAACCTACTGATTGAAGGCCACAGGCTACATTCATAGTTAAACATTCTTTTGCTACAACAAAACAAGTCACATTTTACACCCTAGATCAAAACATCCACTCCCTGGATGGAATCCAGTGCCATCTCCTTAAAGGAACTGGAACCTTAGTCAGATCCTTAGACTCTTGTCTGAGGTAGAAATATATCTACTTCTCTATTCCTGAAATACAAGGGCTGGCTACCAGCCACACCTGTTGACAGTAACCTTGAGAGAGCAGAACTCTCTGAACCAAATCTATAGGGAACCTTTGTTTGAGAGAAAAACAAAATAACCTTTTGGTCAATGTGGAAATAGGCTCACATTTTTGGACCTCCACAAATATCCATATTTTTTGTTCTTGTCAAGAAATGTAGCTTTGATCCTCTGGAAATTTGTGAACTAAAAAGCTACTATTAAAATGTATAAGGATTAATAAGCAAGGAAGTTTCAGAGGGAGGGAAGGGAAAATGCTATAGTTATGTTATAAGCTCCAAAAAAAGAAAGGAATTAAAAACCAAATCAAAACTAAAGAAGATATTTGTAAAGCAGGGAAACTAAAGACATGTTTTTCTATGGGGATTTTTTTCGTTGATTTTCATTTTTTCTTGCTTTCTTTTTTTTTCTTTTTTGTCAGTTTTACATATCCCAAGCAAGCTTTCAGTTCCATATGTAGCCAAGGATGACTTTGAACTAATATAGCTCCTGCCTTCCATCTCACAAGCGTCGGGATTGTGGGTGTGTTTCATCATGCTCGACTTAATAAACGTTTATCTGTCAAAAAGAGAAAGAGAACTTTATAACATGATGAAAACAATATATGTTTCAGTTTAAAATAAAAAGGAAGCATTTTAACAATATGTGCTGCTCTGTAATGGCATGTGTTGTTGGAAAACACTTCCCCCACCTGCTGAAAGGATTCAGACAATGAGTAAATAACATAAAAAAGGAAATAATAAATAAATAGCATCACAAATACCATTGTAAATAGCAAAGAACAGAAAGAAAACAATCAGAATGAGTTCTGAGGCCCCCTTAAACACTTGGTTTTACTATGTATCATGGACCTAATTTCCCACTGACACATCCTCTCTGTATAGGACTCTAGTGCCAACAAATACATAGGATGCAATATACGTCAATATATATGTATATGTATATGTATGTATGTATGTGTGTATGTGTGTATGTATGTATGTATATAGCCAACAAATAGATTCTCTAGGAACAAATGCCAGAACCTGTTAGAAGGAATGGTAAATGGGGACAGCTCTGAAGGAGCAGTAAGAATCGTCCTTATCCCACAATGCAGGAGTGGGCACAGGCTATGGCAACTGTGTCTCACCCACACAATTATGAGTGTACAAGGAACACTACTCCTCTCCCAGGTGGGCAACTACTGGCAAGTATCTTTCCTCCATTTGCTCCAGTATATGTCCCTTCCACCTTCCAAGCCCTGCATTTGGAGAATCCAGCTCTAGCAGTCAGGAAAAAAAAACGCTGGCTTCCCAACATGACGGCCAAGACCCCTTTGTCAGAGAATCCCCAAGCTCACATTTTCCCCCAGGTTTTTTCCGTCTATCTTCTTGTGTAGACAATTCTCTCCTGGATTCTGAGTATTTAATGTAAGAAACTGTCTTGACTTTTCTTGGATATTCTTCACACCTTTGATATTGAAATTTAGCAAATACAGATATTACATGTTGTCCTTTTATTGAGCTATATATAATAACTGAAAAGAAAAGATGTTTACGTTTAAAGTGTGTAATCTGATGACTTCATATACATCATAGAATAATTACTACAGCCAAGTTAATACATCATCACCTCCTGTAATTATTTATATGTTTAATTTTACAAGATCTTCTTTTACATAAAGGTGCAAGCATATTACTGCTTTATTAATTACAGTCAGTATGCTGTAAATCAGATCAATTTTAAAAATCATCCCTCTTACAAAAGAAATTCATGTACTTTGGTCAATATCTTTGCTCTCTTCTATGTCTCAAGACCTGACAACCATGGTTCTACTTTCTGTTTCTATGAATTCCACTTCCCTTTAAGCGTGGTTGTCACACTCTATCTGGATTATTTCACAGTAACCTTGTTTCATCCATGTTATTAGAAATGCCAAGGTTTTCTTTTTTTTTAAATTGATCTGAATAATACTGCATTAAAAAATAAACTATATCGCTTTACCTACTCATCTATCAACAAAGTCTCACTACTATTGGAGAATATTTAAAATTAAATTCTTTTTTATTGAAAATAGATTCTTCTCTCATACATTCTAAGCACAGTTTCCCCTCCATTTATTCCTCACAGTTACCCACAACCTCCCCTCTCCCCAGATCCATATCCCCTCTATCTCTCAACAGAAAACAGCATGACTCCAAGAGACGTCAACCAAACACAAAAGAATCAAAATACAGGCAGTGCTGAACAGGGCAACCCAACAGGAGGAAACTCATCCCAAGTGCAGGCAAAGGAGACAGAGAAACACCCCTCTCACAGTTTGGAGTCCTACAAAAACACCAAGCTGGCCACCACAACATAGAGGACCTGATGCAGGCCCCAAGCTTGTTGCTTCAGTCTGTGTGAGATCATATGCAGCCTGCTAAGTTGATTCAGTGGGCCGTGTTCTCCTGGTGTCCTGGATCCCCTCTGATTCTTACAATCTTTCTGCCATCTCGTTCCATGGGATTCCCAGAGCCTGAATTGGAGAGAACCAATAGAAACCTCCAATTTAGACTCTTTCTATGCATACTGTTGGGCTGTGGGTCAGTTTCCATCTGCTGCTGAAGGAAGCCTCTCTGATAATGACTAGCCAAGGCACTGGCCTATGAGTATAGCAGGATGTCATTAGGAATCATTGCATTGATTGCTTTTCTTACTAACCATGATTGGTTCTACCCTGGGTCTCTGGTCTATCCAGTCTCCAGTTCCTGGCCACCCAAGCACTGCAGGACTTGAGTTCCATGTCATGCAGTGGGCTTCAAGTTAAATCAGATATTGGTTGGCCACTCCCACTAGTTCTGAGATATTATTACCCCAGCACATCTTGTAGGCAGGAATAATTGTTGATCAAAGGTTTTATGGCTGGGTAGGTGTTCCACCTTTCTCTTTTGGTAGTATTCGGAGTACTTACCCACATCAAAAAGCTAGAACACAGAGGGGAAGGCTCCATGCAGGCTCCAGTTCAACCTCTCCAGATTCACTGAGTTGTGTAGACAGTGTCCTAGGCAACGAGTCAATTAGGTGACTAGATGATTACAACAAGCTATGTGCGTTTGCCATGCATACTCACAAGATGCTCACAACCAGGCCTGTCCCTCCAGGCCTAAGCAGAAGGAACTGTGGTAAATGGCCTCCTTCAGAAAAGATGCAAAGATGTTGTTAGTTGAAGCTCCCCCAACAAAACTGCAAGTCCTTGCTTTATGACCCTAAGCAAAGCCAGCCACTGACCAACCCACACATGTCCACACATACACACACACACACACACACAACTCCTGATTAGAACATCAATCTTAAACATCTTTACATAAAAGATAGATATTAAAATAAACAGAAAAATAAGCCCAAGAGGGAGATAAAACAAGAAACAAAAGAAAACTTACCCCTGTTGTAAAAAGTGTCATCAATAGTGTATAAAACAAAAACAGGAGTCTAAACAAAGGGATAATCAGATTTTTTTTATTTCATAGCTTTAGTTCTACGTTCTCTCTGTGTGTGTGTATGCATATTTATTTGCATGTGTGTTTGTGTATAACTTGTTATGTAGACAGGGAGGCCTGGAACTCAGAGGTCTGCCTGCCTCTGCCTTCCATGTGTTGGGATTAAAGGTCACATATCTGGCTCAATTTTTGTTCACTTTTTACATTATGATTTAAATCTTTTAATAAAAGTAATAATTCAATAATTCTAAAAAAAAAAAAAAGCAAAGCTAAGATCTTTCAGAGAAGGAAAAATAGCCTGAAAAGGTCCAGAATGTCACTAGGTTCTTCAGCTACGACAGAAGCAGTCAGAAAGCGGACTCAGGGAGAAAGAAAGCAAATGACACTTCTAACGTTTTCAAGAGCGAGGGCAACCATAGATTTCCATGTGCAGGCAAAAGAGTCATTGAAAGTGAAGGTGGACAAAAGAAATTTATCATGTGCTCCGGTTTCAGATGATATGTCCCCAAGAGCCCTTTCTCAAAATTGATACAAGATACATGATAAGACCCCAGACGGCAGAAGATTACCCTGAAAATAAAGACTCTGCAGGAGAGCAGTGAACAGAACTTCTAGGCCAGTGGACGAGCAAAACCGTAAAGAAAAGAAGTATGTGGCAGCTCAGCTTCAACTGGATGAAGGCAGCCCCAGCAGGAAATGGTGGTGCTGAGCTCACTGAGTGTGTTTTAACCTGTGAAGAGCTTTACACTAGCGCTTGCTATGAATTACTGACAGACATGTTTAAAACTACAAAGAGAAGACAAGTGCTAGTCAAAACAAAGTTAAAATAAATTTAACTTCAATCAAAACGAAACTTAACCATCACAGGAATTACACAAATTTACTGACTGTTATGTTAACAGTAAATAATGACTTAAGAAAACTGATGTTTTAGCCATACATAGAAGTGTGTGTGTGTGTGTGTGTGTGTGTGTGTGTGTGTGTGCAGTATAAGAAAACTTAAGTACCTCCTTTTCATAGAAGTTTTTGATAGCAAGCAGTAGTCATAGCTTTCCAGTGAACACTAAGACTGGAATATCACTAGCTTATGAGTAGGAACACTTGTGTGTGCCCGTGCATGGAGCTGATTCATGATTGACTTTGCTCTAAGGTTATCAAGCAAATACTTGGTGTTCTGTTTGGAGCCTCAAATATTAGCATCTCTTGATGTCTTCTTCTTAAGGTGGTTGGTTACTTTACACAGTTCTGTCCACATAGACCTGGAGATTAAGGCATGGTTGCCATGTTCATGGAAGTATGAATGGCAAAGGAAAGTAAGGTCTTACTACTCAGTCACCTACTATCTGTGACTTTTTGAAAGATCACCTTTTCCCTCACTGCACTACACACACACACACACACACACACATACATTGTGTAACCTTGCCAGCAGAACTAATCCCTGCAGAGGAAGCATGATTGGCTGACTGGCTGCTGGGCCAGGAGAGGTAGTCTGAGATTGTGTCTATAAAAACCATCATGATATTTGATACTAACATTAGTATATATCAATATACATATGTTCCCAAAGTAGTTTATAGCAGTTGCTTCTAATTGATCAATTAGATCCAGGACATGTGAAGTGCAGAGAACTGTGTGTTTCATTATTTCCTGCTTCCCAACTGTGGATACACATTGATTTAAAAAATCAAACTAACTAAAACTGAAATCCTTAAAAAATAGTATAGTCACATTTCAAAATAATGAGTATTTCGTTTGACTGTGTCCCCACCTTTGGCTCCCTAAAGCTGGATCATCAGAGATTGGGAGCATCCTTCATATTCCATGTGCTGGGTTATTGGATCCTCATAGCAACCAGACTAGGGAATTCATTGAATGTCTATTTTCAGCCAGGGAACTAGAAACTCCTAAGAGATTGAGAAGAAATAAAATCCACTGCTACTTTATTCCTTTGGAGCCAGATGGATTCTGTGACACAGTTCTGGCCAAGGAGATGTAAGAGAAATTCTTCAGGAAGCTGATTTGTCTTCCAGGAACCCAGAAATATGAGCATGCAGCAGCCTCTCTGGAACAAAGAACACACAAGCTCTATGCAAATATGAAGGCTACAAAAAAAAAAAAAGTCTGTATCACTATCTTAGAAATCCATCCTGCCACAAAGGACTGCCCACCTCCACACTTCTTAAGTGAAGAAATGTTTCAAAATATGTAAGCCACTCCATTAAGATTTACTACAGCACATACCTGAAAACAATTCAAATGCTCCACATTTCAAAGCCACTCTTTGCTGATTGCATTGCTTCTCAGAAGCCAATTAAAGCTGCCGGAGAGTGGAGGATGTCTTCTGGAGAAGATCCCCACTTCTCAGTGTTCTCTCTCTTTCCCTTCTGAAGGGGGGGGCTCTCCAGGTAATGGTTTGATGGATTGCAGTGCCTCAGGAGCAGCCATCTTCCAAGACACGAATCATTGGTTCTCTGGCTGAGTGGTAATCAAGAGAAACATTCCTTTCCAAACCTGCCGTGGAATAATCCTCTTGTTCACTGGAAAGATTTGTCAATCAAATTGGTTTAATAAAACGCTGATTTGTCAGGAACCAGGCAGGAAGTATAGGTGGGGCGACCACACTAAGGATGATGGAAAAGAGGAGGGCATGAGGAGTCACCAGTCAGATGCAGAGGGAGCAGGAGATGAAGATGTATCTCCATGTGGAAGAGTTTAAATAAGGAAATATGGGTTAACGTAAAACTGTAAGAGCTAGATAGTAATAAGCTCGAACTATTGACTGAGCATTTGTAAGTAATATTCAGCCTCTGAGTTGGTTATTTGGGACCAGGTGGTCAGGAGAAGCACATCAGCACATCTGATTACATATGGCGCCCAAATATTCAGCCTGAATTTCCAAACAAAGCTTTAAAAAGGACTCTAGACACACAAGAAGGGAATCATGCATGGCTTCATAGTAACCACCTTTTCTCTGGTGGGCTCTACTTGCAGGCAGCAAACAAAAGCATGGCTCCATTGAGATGCAGCTTCGTAGTTTTTGCTGGCTGCACAGAAGGCTGTTTTTGGAGGTCCTGTTACCAAACACTTAAGAGGGTAGCATACTACTTCCTGGCAGCATAGACTCAGAAACTCCCAAGAGTTGGGGCAGTAAACCTGGCTCCCACCAATACCTCCTCCATAAAGTTAAACTCTCACAGACCAAAGAGCAGGGTGGAGCCAGCCACCAAAGCCATGAAAGCTGCTGCTTTGGTGCTAGCCTTACTGATTAGCAATTTATAGACTCAATGTCAGAAAAAGATAGAGATATCCAGTAAGAACAGATTCAGACATGTTCATGGTGACCTTTCAGGGATCTTGGTCTATCAAACCACATTAGTCTGGAAGGAATCCACAGGTTCTCATCTTCTGTGGAAACAAAAGCAGAACCTCTTTTCCAAAGCAACATATCCTTAGACCCATATTTTGAAATCAAGATACCTTTAAAGTATATATGATATTTTAGCTTAGCAGTCCCCAGAATCAAATATCTCTCTGCAGTCAAAAAAATCAAAGAAAACACAATAATATATATAATCCAGACTCTCTGTGTATATTTCATCTTTACATGACTTTTTTCTTACTTTATTACTTTTTCTACAAGTTTAATATTCATTTTATTATCTTTACTATGACTGTCTGTACTCTATGTTATAACTGTTTATACTCTTTTCCTCTCTTTTTTTTCAAGCCTATGCACATTTATCTAAGACTGTGACCCATTTAGAGGTCTTTTTTCATCTGAATCTATATTTACTGTGTATCTGTAATCCTTTTCAGACCAGGACTGCTTTTTAAAATGCTAAGCAGGCATAGCTAGGGCCAACAAGGCCTATCTGCTTGCTCCACCCAGTCCAATATGGCAAGGTTCATTCACTGCCTCTGAGACTGCCCGGTGGGAGCAGTGGTACCACCTCATTTCTGGTAACCAGTTGGCCCATGCTGCCACCAAGTAACTTGCATCACATTTACTACAAACCCCATTCAAGTGCTCAACCTCCTGAAAAAGCTCGAGTTTGTCCGGGCAGGATGGCTCGGAAGCCATTTAGAAAGCCATGCACTAAATCAGGAAAAGATCTCTTAAAGGAGCCGTGGTGTTAAGCCACACTTAACTCTGTTCTTTTGTGTCTAGACTCCCTTTTCTCAGGTCTGACATGGATTTAGTCAAACACGTTGTAGCACCAATTTGTTGTAAGAGGCTGTTTGTTTGTTCCCAGCTGCCCAGAATGGAAATAACCACACAGAAATTGTATTAGTTAAAATCACTGCTTGGCCTATTATCTCTAGCTTCTTATTGGCTAATTCTTACATCTTCATTTAACCAATTTCTATTAATCTGTGTGTTGCCACATGGCTGTGGTTTACAAGGGCAGGGTAAGAAGGTGAGGAAGCCATCCAGGATGTGCTCAGTAGACATTTTGACTGTACTCATCTAAACTGGATAATCCCAGGAGCTCAGTAGAAGCTGCTTGGAGCCTTGCGGTTGTCCTTATATTGGTCTGTGTGTAGTTGCATCTGAAAATAATGACTTAATCTCTCTGACCTTCCTAATCTCCAATAACTGCATATCTTAACACTAAACTTTCTAGAACAAGAGGGGCCTTTTCTGGCCACAGAAAACTTGATGTTCACCTGGTGTTATCATTGGGCAGTGTTAGAACCTTGTTTATCTCTGAACTATTTCTAAGCATTCTAGGGAATAAGTACATGGCTTAGTCTTTATTAATTTATACACAATTCTTTTAAACCAAACTCTAATACATACCTCTGCTCCCATAGGACTGTAAGTGAAACCAGCATCCCCAAACCTGGCAAAACCAGTTCAAACCAAAGGCACAGATAACCCATTGAATTCTGCTTACATTATTTGTCTCCTTTTTAAAAAATAATTTTTTAGGGAAACCGACGCACGGACGGCGGCGGGCGGAAACCGACGCACGGACGGCGGCGGGCGGAAACCGACGCACGGACGGCGGCGGGCGGAAACCGACGCACGGTGGGCGACGCAGCTGGCGCGGGCCGGACCGGCGGGTACTGACACAGTGGCAGACAACGCAGGCGGCAGGGACCAGCGCAACACTGAGAGCAGATCGCCCCAGGACAATTTAATCAAAGAGCAGGGAAACCTGATCTGGTTTTAAAAGACCAATTAGAGAGCATCAATAAGAGGAGATGGGCAGGCGCCAAGGCAAAAATTCACCCAATAACCTGAAAAACAATATGAAAGCACCAGAACCCAATGATCTTACAATAGAAGGTCTTGAGCACCCAAACACAGAAGAAGTGGAAAAAATCGACTTTATGAAAGCAATAGAGTCCCTTAAACAATATGTAAAAAACACCTTTATAGAAATGGATGAGAAGTATAACAAAAAGTTTGAAGAATTGAGTAAATACCTACATGAGACCCACAAACAGGTTCAAGAATTGAAAACTGAAATGGAAGCAAAGAAGAAAACACAAACGGGGGACCAGATGGATACGGAAACTCTAGATCAACGAGCAGAGCCTGCAGAAACAAGCATAATCAATAGAATACAAGAAATAGAAGAAAGAATCTCAGATTCTGAAGACACCATAGAGAAAATAAACGCACTGATCAAAGAAAACAGCAAAGCCAACAAATTCTCATCACAAAACATTCAGGAAATATGGGACACAATAAAAAGACCAAACCTGAGA